>NW_007207398.1:0-808 GCF_000164805.1 Carlito syrichta | reverse complement strand
TCCACAGACACTCATCCTGAACACCCACTCGCGTAGGGCTCCTCCGAGACCCAGGAGGTAAGGTCGGGGGAGTGCGGTGCCTCATAACTATCTGACACTTTCATCCCTTTAAAGAACCCAAATAGGGTCATCATCAGAAAGCATTATGCTTTATGGACAAGTCCCACAGACAGGGACAAAATACACCCTCAACCAGAGTATGCTAATGTTGTGAAGTTATATATTCAGTGTGTCGTTTCTTCAGTTGCACGGAGGCGTAATTACTGTTAGGTCACGGTGGCTGTGTCCTGGGAAAGATGCAAAGAATTTCACAAGGGTCTCTGAGAAAAAGTTTGTTTAGAAAGTAAATTACAGAAAAACCGGTTTGATCCACCTCCTCAAGTTTGAAGAGGGGTCCAAACACCGAAGAGATATTTGGTGCTGAGTGTTTGAAGCTGGGTGTTTCTAAGGCTTTCTCTAAGAGTTTGAGAACAGGAGCATTTTTGTGAAATGTGACATGGGAGGGGGGAGGTTGTCGTCACGGCAGATAACTGTCCGATATGGCAGCGACCGGAGTTTCAGATAGTTGATCACATAGACAGGGAGTGTAGTGCGAGGTCTGTAAAACAAAGTTTCGAGACACAAATATTATTTTCAAATGTCCTTGAATTTAGCGAACAGAAAGACATTTAACTAGGAGCGCGTTGATCATGGGAAATGGAAAGAGGGTTGGAGCCAAAACGTGAGCCAACACCAAGCCTCCTGCCCACAGTGGCTGAGTTACGCCATTTGGGCTTTTTTTGTCTTTATGATTCTTTGTGTGTGTGTG
>NW_007207397.1:0-789 GCF_000164805.1 Carlito syrichta | reverse complement strand
TGGAAAGAGGGTTGGAGCCAAAACGTGAGCCAACGCCAAGCCTCCTGCCCACAGTGGCTGAGTTACGCCATTTGGGCTTTTTTTGTTCTTTATGATTCTTTGTGTGTGTGTGTGTGTGTGTGTTGAAGTCTCACTCTGTCACCCAGACTTGAGTGCAGTGACACATTCCAGGCCAACGGAGCCTCCACCTGCTGGGTTCTGGCAATCTTTCCGCCACAGCCTTTCAAGTAGCCGGAACTACAGTCGCGTGCTATTATGCCCGACTGATTTTTGATTTATTGTAGAGATGAGATCTCACCGATTTGCCCTTGTGTGTCTGGAACCCACAGCCTCAGGCAACTCACCCACCTCGGCCTCTCAAAGTGCTGGGATTACAGGCTGAGCCACCCAGCTCTGCCATTCTTTATGATTCTTATTAGAGTTTCATTCTGTCACCCAGGCTAGAGTGCAGTGGCAAGCTCACAGCCAACATAGCCTCGACCTGTTGGGCTCAAGTGATCCTTTCGCCTCAGCCTTCCAAATAGATGGAACTACAAGCATGCATCACTGTGCTAGGTTTATTTTTTTTTTAATTTATTGATGTTTTCTTAATTTAAAGATGAGGTCACACCAAGTAGCCCGGGCTGGCCTCGAACCCCTGGGCTCAGGCAGTCCTCTTGCCTCGGCCTCCCCAAGTGCTGGGATGCCAGGATTGGGCTGCCATGGCTGGCCTTTTGTCCTTTCGATGACAAACATGATGTAAAGAGGTATCGTACACAGTGTGAAGATACCTTATGCACACAGGCTGTC
>NW_007207396.1:0-795 GCF_000164805.1 Carlito syrichta | reverse complement strand
CTGACTGAAAATAGGTGACTCCTCAAGGTAGTTTTCACTTGCATTTTCGGATGACAAATGAGGGCTGAGCTTTTTCCAACGTCTTTGGTGGCTGCTTGTATGTCTGCTGTTGAGAAGGGTCTCTTTCTATCTTTTGCTCACTGTGAAATGAGGCTGTTTGTTTTTTTCTTGTCGGCAAGGGGCAGTTCCTTGTAGTTCCGAGCTGATCATCCCTTGTCAGATGTACATTCGCAAATATATTTTCCGCATCTGTGGGTTGCGTTTCTCTTTGAGTCAGGGCCTCACTCTGAGGCCCAGACGGTACTAGAGTGGTACAACCATACCTGACCACAGGGTAGACCTCCGGGGCTCAGGCAATCCTCCCAAGCGGCTGCAACCAAAAGCCTATGTCTCCATGCCCAGCTCATTGATGACATTTTGGAGATAGAGATGAGGCTGCCGGATGTTACACAGTCATGTTTCAACTCCTGGGCTCCAGCAATCTTCCGTCCTCAGTCTGCCAAAGTGCTGGATGAGAGGTGGGAGATTCCATGCCTGGCCTACCCTTAGCAGGAGTCGTTTTGGTGCACAATGAGGTGTGCTTTGATTGCGGGGATACACTTCCTAGCTGTCCATAGCCAACGATTTAGCTTGCTTCCCTTAGGGTTCTATGAGTTTCCTTTCCTTCTCACCACCAACATTCACCACTCAACTTTGCGGAGAGCACCCTGGCATTTGTTCTTGCCACATAGTCTCCTTGAAAAGTAGCCCGACCTGTTAGTGAGAATTTCAGAGTGCTGTGATCATAGACAGTGC
>NW_007207395.1:0-664 GCF_000164805.1 Carlito syrichta | reverse complement strand
TCATCTGGGACTACAGGCATGTACCACCCCATGCCTGAATATTTATTTATTTTATTTTTTGTAAAGACAAGGTTTTGCTATCGAAAGGGTGTAAGTCGAAGTCAATATAGCCAAAAAACTTGAATCCTTCCTAGGAAAAGGAGCAAAGCATTGCAGGAGGGTGTTGCAGCCAGAACCCGGATGCAGTATTACAAAGGCTACTCACACCGGGTGCAGTGGCTTACACCTGTAATTACTCCCAGTACTTTGGGAGGTGGAGGTGAGAGGATTGCGTGATTCCATTGGTTCGAGACCAGCCTTGGTAACTCAGCGAGACCTCGTCACTACTGTAAGTTTTTTAAAAAATTAGCTGGGTATGGTGGCACATGCCTGTGGTTCCAGCTACCTGGAAGGCTTAGATACAAGGATGGCCTGAGCACAGCATGTTGAGGAGGTGGTGGCCATGAGTGTGCCACTATACCTCATCCGCCCTGGGTAACAGAGTGAGACTCCTATAAAAATAAAAATAGAAAATAAAAGACCGCTTACTTGTTCAGAGACACAGATAGAAAGTGACGACCAGTTTTGTGAACGCTGGCAGTACATCATATTGCCTTCTTCAGATAGTACTGAATACGAATGTGTAAGCTGTCTGATGAAAAATTTTATATGTTTGTGCAGGGAG
>NW_007207394.1:0-1307 GCF_000164805.1 Carlito syrichta | reverse complement strand
TCAGACCCTAGAGTTGGCAAATACTTTTTTCCCAGTCTGTAGGCTGTCTCCCTGCTCTCTTGATGGTTTCTTTGGCTTTGCAGAAGCTTGTCAGTTTAATAAGGTCCCATTTGTCTATCTTCTCTCTTAAGTCCTGTGGGTTTCGGGTTTTGTACAGGAATTGGATGCCAGTTCCGATTTCAGCAGAAGAATCCAGATCACCAAAATAAAAGCCCAAATCCAGGACATAGAAGACAAAAAGATAATACAAAAAATCAATGAAACAAAAAGCTGGTTCTTCGAAAGGGTAAACAAGATTGATGGTCCCCTAGCTAGACTGACCAAGAAAAAACGAGAAAAAAACCAAATAAGCATAATCAGAAACACAAAAGATGAAGTCACATCTGACCCTGAAGAAATACAAAAGATCATTAGAGACTACTACGTACACTTGTATGGAAACAAACTTGAAAACCAGAAGGAAATGGAAGACTTTCTGACATCACACAACATACCTAGGTCGGAACAAGAAGAAATTGAGACCCTAAATAAACCAATAACAATCAAGGAAATCGACCACGTAATAAGAAAACTTCCTACAAAAAAAAGCCCTGGTCCAGATGGCTTTCCAGCAGAATTCTACAAGACATTTAAGGAGGAGCTGATACCAATCCTACTGAAGGTATTCCAGGCGATTGAAAAAGATGGAACTCTCCCCAAATCATTTTACGAAGCCAACATCACATTGATACCCAAACCAGGTAAAGATCCAACAAAGAAAGAGAACTACAGGCCAATATCTTTGATGAACATAGATGCTAAAATTCTCAACAAGATCCTAGCAAACCGGATTCAGCAATACATCTCAAAAATCATCCATCATGACCAAGTAGGCTTCATTCCTGGCATGTAAGGCTGGTTCAATGGGACCTTATTATACTGACAAGCTTCTGCAAAGCCAAAGAAACCATCAAGAGAGCAGGGAGACAGCCCACAGACTGGGAAAAAGTATTTGCCAACTCTAGGTCTGACAAAGGCTTAACATCCTGGATCTACAAGGAACTGAAGCGTACTGAAAAGAAGAAAACAAACAACCCCATTATAAAATGGGCAAAAGACATGAACAGACACTTCACAAAAGAAGACATTCGAGCAGCCAACAAACACATGAAGAAATGCTCAACCTCACTAATCATCAGGGAGATGCAAATCAAAACCACACTGAGATACCACCTAACTCCAGTCAGAATGGCAATTATCAACAACTCAAAAATAACAGCTGCTGGAGAGGGTGCGGTGAAAAGGAACACTTCTACACTGTTGGTGGG
>NW_007207393.1:0-752 GCF_000164805.1 Carlito syrichta | reverse complement strand
CCCAGGTGGACGACCTATTTCCTTTCGAACAGCTATGTCTGTGGCCCCGTTTCCTTCAGAGGGGTAGGAAAAAGGCCCACCAGAAACAATTTCAAGTTCCTTCAACGATCGATTGACTCAGATCCCGAGGGATACCAAATACCTAGTCCGGTTTACTTGTGTCTCTGAAAGATTCCTAGCGATCATGATGCCCAACCACGGATCGAAAGCCTGAACTGTCTCAGTCTTACTTCCGATGGAGTTTTCTTTGGATCTGCCGTGGGGCGGGGCAGGCTGCCACTCGGCCTACGGTAGAACGTGACTTTAAAAATGTCCGAACGCCTCCTGAGACCTAGCCATGGGAAATTCACCTCACGAAAAAAAAAAAAGGACGAACAAAAGACTCTAAGACAAACGTACCGATTTCTTATGAAACGCTTTCTTCAGGTTCCATTTCTGTGAAAGACAACTCATAGTAGGATCCGTTTACTCATTTAGACCGAATAAGTCTTATGTGTACACAAAGCGTCGCGAGATCGTTTGCCACACAGGCCCCTTTAAAATTAGCTCTGCTGGAACTTTTTCCTATAAGATGAATTGAAACTCGAATCTTCATTCTCTAGCAGTCTGCTTTGAAATATCATTTCTGTCATAGCCCTGGCAAGATAACCAGCATTACAAAAGAAAACACATCCTTATGGAACCTATCCAAATACCCATCTGCGGGAAAAACAAAACCAAAACAACCACGAGAACTGCAGATGGCCCCCAGA
>NW_007207392.1:0-351 GCF_000164805.1 Carlito syrichta | reverse complement strand
GATCCGTTTACTCATTTAGACCGAATAAGTCTTATGTGTACACATTGCGTAACGAGATCGTTTGCCACACAGGCCCCTTTAAAATTATCTCTGCTGGAACTTTTTCCTATAAGATGAATTGAAACTCGAATCTTCATTCTCTATCAGTCTGCTTTGAAATATCATTTCTGTCAGAGCCCTGGCAAGATAACCAGCTTTACAAAAGAAAACAAATCCTTATGGAACCTATCCAAATACCCATCTGCGGGAAAAACAAAACCAAAACAACCACGAAAACTGCAAATGGCCCCCAGAAAGGGAGAAGAGGGGTCTTATACCTTTTGTTTAGGTAAGGGAGGAGGGTCGTGTTGA
>NW_007207391.1:0-800 GCF_000164805.1 Carlito syrichta | reverse complement strand
TCGGAGTTATCGCAGGTGATTTATAACACTGTTTTCACTGACTTAGGATAAAGATATCTTTAAGGTTTTTACTTAATTCAATAGTTAAAACTCTAAGTTAACATTTATAAAGCGGGTTTTCACTGAACTCATAATATACTAATCAGACACTTTTATGATAACTTAGCTAAAGACAGAAAGCAACCTTGGGGGCCTGGGAAACATTACTAAAAGCTCCTTTTGAGTTTTCTTTAGAAACAAGCATGGCAGGATAAGAGAAAAGTAACGGAGACACCTGGACAAGAAAGGCGATTACAAGCTCTGAAGGTCATAAAGCCCCAGAAGGAAAACTACTACTAAAGCTTCTGGAGACACTTCAAGGACTGTAATTCGGGACTTTGGACTAAAACTATCATCTTTGGCCTTATGAATAAGACTCATTGTCTGAATGTTTACAGGGTTCTTGGCTTGTTTGTTGCTACGACCACTAGATGGCGGTAATTTGTAGAGGATATGAAGCAGGTGTCCGGGTATAATATTTTCATCCTTCACCTATCCGCCTCTCCTTCAGGAAATCTCACGACCCTTGTGGGGTGGGACCCCCGCAGAAAACAAAAGTCAAACAACCGAATGATGCAAGTTGTAATAGAATTGTGCTAGACTTTGTGGTTTCCTACTACATACTTCTTTCTTACTCGTGGGCTGCTTTACAGAAGTCGAGATGAATGGACAACCCCCAGCACTGAAGGAGGTGTGTCCCAAGGACCAAGGAGGTGACCGGTGGCATATGGAGAGACTTCCAGCTCTGTGGAGCGAGAGAA
>NW_007207390.1:0-1085 GCF_000164805.1 Carlito syrichta | reverse complement strand
TCATGCGCGGCCACCACAGTGGGTTTTCCAGAGAAGACTTGACAATTTCCTTTCTCTCCCCTTTCTTCTTCCCTCCTTCCTCCCTGGGGCAAACTGAAAATGGGGGAGAGCAGGAAGTGGTAAAAGAACCCTGACGAAAAAGCAGGGCTGGGCGATAAGGAAGGAGGGGCTGCAGGCAAATAATCTGGCCCCCGGCCTTCAAGTCGGAGGAAGTATCACTTCCTTGCGGGTCTCCTCTAGGGCCTTCTCCCTCTGGCCTCCCCTACAGCCACAGTTCTGCTCCCCATGACACAGCTTCCCGTGGAAAACAGAAGTGGCCCTCCCTCTCCAGAGGGCCTGAGACAAGCTTCTCCATTCCCCTGCCCTGTGGGGATTCACATTTGCAGGAAGAGTTGGAGGCCCCCAGAGGCCGAAACACCAAGACTAGGTCATAGCTTCCGTGGAAGGCAGAATGAATACAGACCCATCGCTCTGATCTCACAGTGCCTGCGGGTGGGTCCAAGGAAGTCATCTGAGCTCCCCATCAGATGTTCTCATATAGGAAGGAAGAAGGGAGCTGGAGAGCACCATTGGCAAGGAGCTTCCAATCAGTATGTTTTGGTGTCACTCAAGAGTGAGATTTTAGATGCTCACAGAAAGGTGGGAGTGCGGTTAGGCAGGCAATACTTGACTCTGTCAGAAACATGAACTGTAAAAAGGCAATGAGACCTACTAAAAGACCCTCTGAGTTACACCAATAAGGACTTCTTCCCAATGTTCTACAACTCAATACAAGAGCCTGGATTATTAAGAAATAGCCACGCTGGCCGGGTTCAGTGGCTCATGCTTAAAATCCCAGGGTTATTTGAGCACAGGAGTTCAAGACCAGCCTGAACAACAGAGGTAGACCTAATCTCTACAAAAAATTTTAAAAATTAGGCAGATATGGTGGTTCATGCTTGTAGTCTGAGCAACAGGGTAAGATCTCATCTCTACAAAATTTAAGAAAATTAGTCAGGCATGGTGGTTCATGCTTGTAGTCTCAGATACTTGGGAGGTTGAGGCCAAAGGATTGTTTGAGCCCAAATGGTTGAGGCTGCAGTGAG
>NW_007207389.1:0-688 GCF_000164805.1 Carlito syrichta | reverse complement strand
CAGTTTTTAGCTGATACTCATGAAAACAGAGTACCTAGACCTGTGCCACTAAAGAAAGGAAATCCTGTCTAAGAAGGTGCATTTCTTTACAGAGCTGGTGTCATACCATCATTTGGGCACTCTGCTGGAAAAGTAGAATCAAGTCTCAAATAATGCCTTTTTAATTGTATATCCTCTCATATTATAGTTGTAGGACAGTACTGTATCATACCTCTGTGAATGTAAAATACCTTGTACCTGCTTTATGATATGTAGTAGTGACTGTGCTTTATCAGAGCTGTTTTTAATGATGTTATTCTAGAATGTTTTCTTTCCAGATGATTCAGAAGCTAATTTTTAAAAATGGTGCCAGGTACCACAACAGTAACAGAATTTTGCTATTTTGGGGGATTTTTTTAGCCTTCCTTCTCCCCCCCTTTGTTTTAAATGGAGTGTGCTGGATGTTTCTATAATTTTGTCAGATGACTGCAGAACCTGGAAAAGCTATTGCTGCTATTGGTACATAACATACTGCTATTATTGGTCTATATATATATATACACACATATACATAATTTGAATTTTTGGAAACTTTAGCTGTGCTGTCAACTTTGGAAAAAGTATCCCAGTTTACTGTGTTGAGTTGGCATAGTACAGAAATTACAGCCATATTGTTCTAGAACATTAAACTTATTTTTTTTTTCATTTG
>NW_007207388.1:0-584 GCF_000164805.1 Carlito syrichta | reverse complement strand
CCTGTGTAGTATTCCATCGTGTATGTGTACCACATTTTTTAATCTAGTCCTCTTTTGATGGGCAGCATGGTTGTTTCCAGGTTCTTGCTATTGTGAACAACGCTGTGATAAACATACGTGTGCAGGTATCTTTTTTTTATAGAGTGATTTGTGTTCTTCAGGGTATATTCCCAGTAGGGGGATTGCGGGGTCATATGGAAGGTCAATTTTTACAGCTTTTAGGAATCGCCACACTGCTTTCCACAGAGGTTGCACTAGTTTACACTCCCACCAACAGTGTAGAAGTGTTCCCTTTTAACCACACCCTCTCCAGCAGCTGTTATTTTTTGAGTTGTTGATAATTGCCATTCTGACTGGAGTTAGGTGGTATCTCAGTGTGGTTTTGATTTGCATCTCCCTGATGATTAGTGAGGCTGAGTATTTCTTCATGTGTTTGTTGGCTGCTCGGATGTCTTCTTTTCTGAAGTGTCTGTTCATATCTTTTGCCCATTTTATAATGAGGTTGATTGTTTTCATCTTTTCAGCACGATTCATTTCCTTGTATATCCAGGATGTTAAGCCTTTGTCAGACCTAGACTTGGCAA
>NW_007207387.1:0-652 GCF_000164805.1 Carlito syrichta | reverse complement strand
CCCTCTCACTCTCCCTCCCTTCCCAGGCGGTTACAGACCCTCTTCCCCTCTTTCTGTAGCCGCTGCTCTAATAAATCTCTTGGCCTCAAAGTGTGTTGAGTCTCGCTGCGCACCACCGCCTTTCAGACCTGGTAGCATATCCTGCTCAGTGTGTGCTGAATAGATGTGCATGGGTGGGGCATTGTGTACAAACCCAACCCCAGTCAGTGTCTTTCCAGCAGTGATTTTTAATGGAAGAGCTAAGCGTGGGCCATGCTGTTGTTCTTAGGCCTGGGGCTCAGGCTACTGCAAGGAGACCAGCAGCTCCTGCTGTGCAAAACACTCTGCCCTGCCTCAAAGAGGAAGGCACATGGGGTGGAGAAGAAGAACAACCATCTCAGGTCTCTTCGTGGTTCGGTCAATTTCATGGAATAGTCCTTGCCAAAAAGTCAAAAGTTGCTGGCAGAGGACTCAGGCATCTATCAAAACCAGCCAGCCCAGGCTGAGGCTCTCTCTCAGAACACAAATACTCCCTGGCAAGTCAAGAAAGAAAGAGAAGCATCTGAAATCAGAACACCATGGGGAGGAAGGACAGAGGAGGCCATAGACAGGCAGGTGAAAAAAGCAAGAGAAGAAATATTCTAGAATGGAAGACAAAGCCCTCCAAGAGCCC
>NW_007207386.1:0-770 GCF_000164805.1 Carlito syrichta | reverse complement strand
TTCAGTATATAGATTCTAGTTCCATGCAGGTTGCTGCGAAATTCATGATTTTCTTCTTTTTATGGCTGCGTAGTATTCCATCATGTATATGTACCACCTTTTTTAAATCCAGGCCTCTTTAACGGGCAGCATGATTTGAGTTCTTCAGGATAATTCCAGTAGGGGGATTGCGGGGTCCTATGGGAGGTTGGTATTTAGAGCTTTTAGGAATCGCCACACTGCTTTCCACAGAGGTTGCACTAGTTTACATTCCCACCAACAGTGTAGAAGTGTTCCCTTTTCACCACACCCTCTCCAGCAGCTGTTATTTTTTGACTTGTTGATAATTGCCATTCTGACTGGAGTTAGGTGGTATCTCAGTGTGGTTTTGATTTGCATCTCCCTGATGATTAGAGAGATTGAACATTTCTTCATGTGTTTGTTGGCTGCTCGGATGTCTTCCTTTGTGAAGTGTCTTCATATCTTTTGCCCATTTTGTAACGGGGTTGTTTGTTTTTTTCTTTTCAGCACATTTGAATTCCTTGTAGATCCAAGATGCTAAGCCTTTGTCAGACCTGGTGTTGGCAAATATTTTTTCCCAGTCTGTAGGCTGTCTCCCTGCTCTCTTGATGGTTTCTTTGGCTTTGCAGAAGCTTGTCAGTTTAATAAGGTCCCACTTGTCTATTCTCTCTCTTATGGCCTGTGGGTTTTGGGTTTTGTTCAGGAATTGGAGGCCAGTTCTGATTTCCATGAGGGCATGTCCTTCATTTTCTAAGGTTCTTATGGTTGAA
>NW_007207385.1:0-798 GCF_000164805.1 Carlito syrichta | reverse complement strand
ACGGACTTGTGCGCGCGGGATGGGATGAGACTGTGTGACGCGGTTACGGAGACTTTGATGGGTTGATTCGGGTTCGATTTGCACGGGCTCGGGCTTAGTTACTTGTGATGGACGAGTGACTGCCAGACGGGCGGAACGGAAGGCCGGATGAGCTGGGTTTACACGGTCACGGCGTGTAGATCGACTTTGGTATGGGAGCCGGAGGTTGGAGTCGACGTAGAGCCCGCCGGGAGAGTGGCTGGCGCCTCAGAGTCGACTGCGATCTGAGCGCGGGAACGTCCGGAAGGGACTTATCGCTTACCGTTTACGTCCCGTTGCGGAAGCGGAGGTCGGCGCGGCGATTGGGGCGGACGGAGCTTAACGGGAGTTCCGGGTACACGCGCTGCTGAAGACGTTGTGTGACTTCACGATCGCGGTCGCTACGGGCGACGGGATGTGCCTAGTCCTACGGGGTCTGAGGTGAGATTTCAATATTGCGAACGTGAGGCGGGGATGAGATACGGTGAACGCTTCTTTTACGGCGAGTATCGCTTTTTTGAATCTCTTGGGTCTCTCGGTGTGAGACACCGGGCCTGGTCCCACCTAGAGATGATTCTTCTTCTTTTTTTTTTTTTAATGAGTTGGAGTCTCACTCTGTCACCCGGGCTGGAGGGCAGTGGTACACTCCTGGCCACCCCAGCCTTGACCTGCCGTGCTCTGGCGATCCTTTTGCCTCGGCCTTCCGAGTAGCTGGAACTACGGGCACGTGCTACCACGCCCGGCTATTTTTGATTTATTGTAGAGATGAGGTCTCGCCGG
>NW_007207384.1:0-850 GCF_000164805.1 Carlito syrichta | reverse complement strand
CATTATTATTATTTTCCTTTACAGGGGAGGAAACTGAAATGAATCACCTAAAATCACATAACCACTGAGTGGCAGAGCTGAGATTCTCACTGGTAGTCCAGTTCCAGACTTGAAGGAAACTGGAATATAAGCTGGCAAGGCCTTTATATTCTTTGGCTTATGTTCAAGTAACTAAGCGTACATTTTCCTTTGTCTCCCCTGACCTTTTAGTTGCATTTATTATTATTATTTTTTTGAGTTGGAGTCTCACTCTGTCTCCCAGACTGGAGTGCAGTAGCCATTCCTGGTCACCACAGCCTCGACCTGCTGGGCTTCGGCGATCCTTCCACCTCAGCCTTCTGAGTAGCCGGAATTACAGGCACGCGCTACCACGCCCGGCTGATTTTTTTGATTTATTGTAGAGATGAGGTCTCGCTGCCCAGGCGGGTCTCAAACCCACGGGCTCAGGCAATCCACTCACCTCAGCCTCCCAAAGATGCCGGATTACAGGCTGAGCACCAAGCTGGCTTTAGTTGCATTTCTATGGATAGCCAAGTGGCTCCAAGTCTGGCCTGGAACCTGCTCATCCTAAGTGATTGTCCTGCTTAGCATAGATTGTCCTGCTTAGCATAGATGTTAAGATACACATAGTTTAGTCACTGTGATTAAGCACATGCTTGTGTGATTTAACTCAGACATTAACATATCCTGTGTGTATGTTTTCCCCTTTGTGAGATTTTTGTCCTATATAAGAGGCATGCGGTAAAATAAATTTGCTCTCTCTTGTTCCTTGCTATCTGAGAGGGAGTTCTCCCAATCCTGCTGTTTCTCTGTCTCTTTCTTTTCTCATTCCCTTCCCCTAACTCAGGCC
>NW_007207383.1:0-883 GCF_000164805.1 Carlito syrichta | reverse complement strand
GTGGGGAAACAAGATCAAACTCTGGGATGCTGGAGGAAGAACAGGAAACACCAGATCAGTCATAGGAGGAGGGAGGGGAGGGCTTCACGTGCAAATTTGGTTTCTTCATTTTCTCTGCCCCCTCTGCCTCCACCCCTATTTATTTGGTCTATTTTACATTCTGGGATGAAAGTCCCTTTTTGCGGTCATCAGTTGATGGCCAGGAAGCCAAAGGGCAGGACCAGAATACGTGACTTCAGGTCCCCGTAGAAAGTCCCACATGGGCCCCGGGGACCAGTGACATGGCCTTATCTTCTCTCGTCTCGTCGATGCCCAGCTAGGGCGGAGGAAGCAGGGCTAGCCGGGTGGAAGAATGACTCGAGGAAAGAATCTGTGGAGAGCAGAGTCCCAGAAGAATCTCCCGTGTGGAACCCGATCGCTCTCAGGCTCCCCAGAGGGAAGGAAGAGGAGGAGGAGGAGGAGAAGCAGCCGGCAGAACCTGGGAAGCAGGGGTGCTGTTCTCAAAGGGAATGTTTAAAAGACATTCAACTTTACACAGCAGTGAATCTTCCTTTGCTAAGCTACAGTCTGGTCACGTCTCTCTGAGCGATTGTAGCCATGTTTCCTAATTTTGACCTCCTCTCCTACATCGGGGAGGTGAATCTCCTCTCTCTTCTCTCTAATTTACTTTCTAAAAAACTATATCATGCTATCTAACTTCTGTACAATTCTTTGCATCTTTCAAGAGTCACTGGATTGCGCACCACAACACCGGTGGGTCTGATCTAACATTTTAAATCCCCCTACCAGGATTCTCAACCTAACATTTTTAGTGGTCCCACGGAGATTCTGGCATCTAACATACATATTGTATCCACTTGTGAGGAAAGTGACTCTCATTTTT
>NW_007207382.1:0-476 GCF_000164805.1 Carlito syrichta | reverse complement strand
TTATTTTTTTGAGTTGGAGTCTCACTCTGTTGCACAGACTGGAGTGCAGTGGCTACTTCTAGCCACCACAGCCTCGACCTGCTGGGCTCTGGCGGTCCCTCCAACTCAGCCTTCCGAATAACCGCAATTACAGGCGCGCACTACCATGCCTGGCTGATTTTTGATTTATTGTAGAGATGAGGTCTCGCCAAGTTGCCCGGGTGGGTCTCGAACCCGCGGGATCAGGCAATCCACTCACCTCAGCCTCCCAAGGTGTGGGATTACAGGCTGAGCCACCGAGCCCGGCTTGGAGTGTGTTTTTAAACTCAATACAAAATGCTTCCAGGGCTTTGTTTTTCTGGTGGTGGTGGAGGTAGCCCCCCAGGAAAATGGGTCAGGTGGAACTTTGTTAGCCAGTCACTCTGCTCTGTAGAGAGTGTTGGAGTTCTGCTGTCCTATACTCAGAAAGAGGAAGGCTGAGTGTTCCTATGCTGGGG
>NW_007207381.1:0-582 GCF_000164805.1 Carlito syrichta | reverse complement strand
CAGCCTCCCCCTGCTGGGCTTGGGCGATCCTTCCCCCTCAGCCTTCAGAGTAGCCGAAATTACAGGCATGCGCTACCATGCCTGGCTGTTTTTTTTTTTTTAATTTATTGTAGAGATGAGGTCTCGCCAAGTTGCCCAGGCAGGTCTTGAACCAGCGGGCTCAGGCAATCCACTCACTTCAGCCTCCCAAAGCATGGGATTACATGGTGAGCCACCGAGCCCGGCTGTGGAACTGTTTTTTTCTTGATAGTGTGGTGATGGCAAGACTATGCATTTGTCAAGATTTGAAAAAAAAGACTTTCACTGCACATTGGAAAACCAACAATGAAAATAAAACTTAACAAGTCATTAAAAGAACCTTGGAAAATGAATGACATACCCTCATGGAAATTGGAACTGGCATCCAATTCTTGAGCAAAATCCAAAACCCACGGGCCATAAGAGATAAGATAGACAAGTGGGACCTCATTAAACTGACAAGCTTCTGCAAAGCCGAAGAAAACATCAAGAGAGCAGGGAAACAGCCTACAGACTGGGAAAATGTATTTGCCAACTCCAGGCCTGACAAAGACTTAACATCTT
>NW_007207380.1:20604-22401 GCF_000164805.1 Carlito syrichta | reverse complement strand
CCCACATGATCATATCATTAGATGCAGAAAAAGCTTTTGATAAAATCCAGCACCCCTTCTTGATAAAAACCCTTGAACATCTAGGCATATGGGGAACATACCTCAAAATAATAAAAGCCATCTACGAGAAATCCACAGCCAGCATACTCCTAAATGGACAAAAATTGGAACCATTTCCCCTGAAAACTGGAACAAGACAAGGATGCCCACTCTCACCCCTCCTCTTCAACATAGTATTGGAAGTCCTGGCTCGAGCAATCAGAGAATAGAAGGCAATCAGGGGTATCCAAATAGGAAAAGAGGAAGTCAAGTTATCTCTCTTTGCAGATGATATGATTGTGTACCTTGAAAACCCAAGAGAATCTGGTTTTACACTGATAAAGGCCTTTGGCAAAGTCTCAGGATACAAAATAAATGTACAAAAGACAATCTCATTTCTCTACACCAATAATAAACAAACAGAAACCCAATTAAAAAATACAATTCCATTTACGATAGCTACAAAAAAATGAAATACCTTGGCATCTTCCTAACCAGAGACGTGAAAGACCTTTACAATGAAAACTACAAAACTCTGCTCAAAGAAATCAAAGATGACACAAACAAATGAGAAAATATCCCATGCTCATGGATTGGAAGAATCAACATTGTGAAGATGTTCATCTTACCTAAGGCAATCTACAAATTCAATGCAATACCCATCAAATTACCAGCAACATTCTTCTCAGACCTAGAAAAAACAACACAGGAATTCATATGGAAACACAAACGTCCAAGAATAGCCAAAACGATCCTCAGCAAAAAAAACAAAGCAGGTGGCATCACATTATCAGACTTCAAACTTCACTATAAAGCTACAATCATCAAAACAGCTTGGTATTGGTACAGGAACAGGCATATAGATCAATGGAATAGAATTGAGATTCCAGAAGCAAAACCTCAATTTCTCAACCAACTCATCTTCGACAAAGCCTCCACCACCTACCAGTGGGGAGAGGAGAACCTATTCAGTAAATGATGCTGGGAAAACTGGCTGACCACATGCAGACGATTGAAACAGGACCCCTATCCATCCCCATGCACAAAAGTTAACTCCAAATGGATCAGAGACCTAAATGTAAAACCTCAAACTATAAGAACCTTAGAAAAGGAAGGAAATACCCTCATGGAAATCGGAACTGGCATTCAATTCCTGAACAAAACCCAAAACCTGTAGGTCATAAGAGAGAAGATAGACAAGTGGGACCTTATTAAACTGGCTTCTGCAAAGCCATAGAAACCATCAAGAGAGCAGGGAGACAGCCTACAGACTGGGAAAAAGTATTTGCCAACACCAGGTCTGACAAAGGCTTAACATCCTGGATCTACAAGGAACTCAAACGTGCTGAAAAGAAAAAAACAAACAACCCCATTATAAAATGGGCAAAAGATATGAACAGACACTTCACAAAGGAAGATGTCCGACAGCCAACAGACACATGAAGAAATGTTCAACCTCACTAATCATCAGGGAGATGCAAATCAAAACCACACTGAGATACCACCTAACTCCAGTCAGAATGGCAATTATCAACAACTCAAAAAATAACAGCTGCTGGAGAGGGTGTGGCAAAAAGGGAACACTTCTACACTCTTGATTTGAGGGTAAACTAGTGCAACCTCTGTGGAAAGCAGTGTGGCGATTCCTAAAAGCTCTAAATATCACCCTCCCGTATGACCCTGCAATCCCCCTACTGGGATATATCCTGAAGAACTCAAATCACTCTATAAAAAGATACCTGCACACATATGTTTATC
>NW_007207380.1:860-20326 GCF_000164805.1 Carlito syrichta | reverse complement strand
TAAGAAAATGACTGATGGTACTGGGAAACTATGGGGGGGGGGATGGGATTAACAGTAGTAAATATCTGTCTGGAGGCAGGGAAACACCTCTTATCAACAGGGTGCCTGAATGAAACGTAATTGTATACCTAACCCTTAACTGTACCCCATAACATCATAATAAAAAATATTTATTAAAAAAAAAAGTAGGCAAAGGATATGAACAGATACATCCCAAAAGAAGACATACAAGATGGCAACAGACATATAAAAAAGTCCAACATCAGTAATCACCGGAGGAATGCAAATAAAGCCACACCAGTCAGACACACCATCTCACATCAGTCAGAATGGTTTTTATTATTTTTTTATTAAGTCAAAAAACATCGGATGTCAGTGAGGTGGCAGAAAAAAGAGAATGCTCATCCACTGTTGGTGGAAATCTAAATTAGTTCAACCTCAGTAGAAAAACAGTTTGGAGATTTCTCAAATAACTAAACATAGGTTTACCATTTGACCCAGAAATCCCACTACTGGGTATACCCTCAAAGAAAAATAAATTGTTCCACCAGAAAGACAACTGCACTCATGTTTATCGCAGCACTATCCACAATAGCAAAAACATGGAACCAGCATAGGTGACCATCAATGGTGGACTGAACAAATAAAATGTGGTACATACACTCTATGGAAACCTACATAGCCACAAAAAAGAATGAAATGTTCCTTGTGGCAATGTGGATACAGCTGGAGTACATTATTCTAAGCAAATTAACACCGTAACGGAAAACTGAATACCACATGTTTTTACTTATAAGTGGGAGATAAATACTGGATACACATGAGCTTAAGGATGAAAATAGCAAACCCTGGGGACTCTTAAAGAGGAAAGGGAGAGAGAGCAGCAAGGGCTAAAAAACCAACTATTGGGTACCATGCTCACTCTTTGGGTGATGTTCTCAATAGAAGCCCAAACCTCACTGTCATACAACATACTCATGTAACAAACCTGCACATGTACCCCCTGAATCTGAAATTTAAAAAACACAAAAAAGTGTCTCTTAGGCAGATTAAAGGTTATAATTTTGATGAAGCCCAATTTATCAATTTTTTTCTTTGAAAGATTTTTCTGGCAGTGTCATATCTATGAACTCTTTGCCTAACCTAGGTTAGTAAGATATTGTCCTGTATTTCTACTAAAGGTTGTTTATTTTTCCATTTTATGCTTAGATCTGTGGTTTGTTTTGAGTTAATTTTGTATGTTATGACGTTTAGATCAAAGTCCATTTTTTTCTGCATAAAAATATCCAGTTTTTTCAATACTGCCTGTTGAAAAGAGCTTTCGTCCTCTCTTGAATTGCCTTTGTACCTTTGTCAATAATCAAGTAGCCATATTTGTGTGGGTCTGTTATTGAGCTCTCCATAGTCTTCCACAGATCTATGCGTCTATCTCTTCTCCAGTACCACACTGGCTTGGTACTGTTTAGCAAAAATAAAATAAATAAATAAAAATAAAAAATAAACAAATAAAAAAGGCAGTAAAAGAGCAACAGATAAATGGAAAAAGACTAGAAAAAATGGCGGATATAAGTCTAAGCATAAGAAAATTACACTAAATGTAAATAGAGTCAACTCTCCAATTCAAAAATAAAATTGTTAGACTGGAAAAAGAAAGCTAGGGAACTGAGCCAGAGAAGATTAAAAAGAAAGAAAGAAAGAAAGATAGGCTCTAACTATGCAGTCTTTGAGAGGCACTTTAGATTTGAAAAATAAATAAATAAACTTTTAAAAGAGGTTTAGAAAAAAATAATAAAAGAGGTGGGTGGCTCTACTAATAATGGATAAAATAGACTTTAAGACAAATAATGTGACTAGAAACAAGAAAGCATGTTTTATAATAAAATTTCAATGTCTTAGGAAGAAATAACAATTATAAATATATACACAACTATCAACAGAGTCCCAAAATACATAAAACCAAAAAAAGAACATAATTAAAAAAGAAATAAGCAAATCATTAATAATAGTTGGAGACTTCAATACTCCATTTTCCGTCACTGATAGAATAACTACATAGAAAACCAGCAAAGACACTCATAAGCGAATCCTGAACATTTACCATAATACTATAAAAAAGGGATTGGCAGTAGCAGGATACTGCTAGGGTTGGTGGGGTAGGGGGAAACACAACATCAATAAAGGTACCTGATCTTAAACCAGGCAAAGTGGGGACCAAAGGGAGTTCCAAACTTTACCTATACAATGACTATTCGTATAACTGATCCTGAACATATCTTTAAAATAATAAAATTAAATAATCCAAAAACCAAAATTTGGACTTTCACACAATAAACACAAAGAAACAAAAGCCCCAAACCCCAAGTCCCCACCCTTCCACAAGGTCTTATCCTGGTCGCTAAGACCTAGAGGTCTTTGGCTAGGCCTGGGTCCAATCTAGATGGCAAGGTCATTCTAGTGCTCCACAAATTATTTGTCAAACCCCACCCTGGCCAAAGGAAGGTCCCAAGAGCCTTGGGAAGTGCACTTCCTTGTGCACATACTCTCGAGACAGAAGTAATGTCCCACCATGCAGGTGCGGATGCAAAAAAAAAAAAAAAAGAAAGAAAGAAAGAAAGAAAGAGAGAGAGCCGGGCTCGGTGGCTCAGCCTGTAATTTCGCGTCTTTGGAAGGGTGAGGGAGTGGATTGCCTGAGCCCGCGGGTTCGAGACCCACCTGGGCGGCAAGACCTCATCTCTACAATAAATCAAAAACTCAGCCCGGCTTGGTAGCGCATGCCTGTTATTCCGGCTACTGGGAAGGCTGAGGCGGAAGGATCGCCGGAGCCCAGCAGGTCGAGGCTGCGGTGGCTGGGAGCAGCCACTGCACTCCAGCCTGGGCGACAGAGTGAGACTCCAACTCAAAAAGAGAGACAGAGAGAGAAAGAGAGAGAGAGAGAGAGAGAGAGAGAGAGAGAGAGAGAGAGAGAGAGAGAGAGAATCAGCAAAGAGACTGAAAGCATAACCACCAAACTTGACTTAATTGACAACAACAAATTAATTATACATGTATCTGAAACACTGATGTAACATACTCCAGGACAGACAACATGAAAGGCTGCAATCAATTATCAACAAATTTAACAGAACTGGACTAATACAAAGTATGTTTTCCAGTCACAGTGGAATTGAATTAGGAATCACCAACAGTTGGAAAATTGAGGCAGTTACAAATATAGAGATGAAAGAAGAAACCACAGAGGAAATTAGAAAAAAATTTAAACTAAATGAAAATGAAAACACAAAGTATCAACATTTATGAAACAGGAATAAAACAGTGCTTAGAGGGAAATTTGTAACAGCAAATGCTTCTACTGGAAACAAAAAAGATATTGAATCTATAACTCAACTTTCTATATTAAGAAGCAAGGAAAAGAAGCAAAAACTAACCCCAAAGCCAGCAGAACAAAGGAAATAAAAAGGATTAGATCAGGAATAGATGAAATAGAAAATCAACACAATAAGAGAACACAAAAGTAATGAAGCCAAAAAAGCGAATTGTAGAAAATAACAACATAATTGAAACAATTTAGCTAGGCTGGTTAAAAGAAGAAAAATAATTAAATTTCTAAAATAAGAAATGAAAGCAGGAACATCACTATAAATTTTATAGAAATATAAAGGATTATAAGCAAATCTTATGAACATTAGATACCTTCCATAAAATGGACAGATTTTTAGAAACACACTAATTACCAAAACTGACTCAAGAGGAAATAGAAAATCTGAATACACCTATAAGAAGTAAAGACATTAAAGTGGTCATTACAAATCTTCCAACAAAGAAAAGCATAGGTCAAGATGTCTTTTCTGGTAAATTCTACCAAACATTTAGAGGGAAAAAAATAATTCTACACCAACTTTTGCAAAATATAGAGTAGGAAGAATGACTTCCCAACTTATTGCATGAGGAGTGATGAAAATGTTGTAAAAAATCAGATCTTACTGATTGTGGAATTGTAAACTTAAGGAAGTGAAAAGAAACAGGGTCTAATCTATGGTCCTTAGCAAGTGAAAAAAGGGCATATTTTTCACACCATGTTCCCATTTGAAAGGGCTTCTATGACCAGCATCAGTCACAAGTGACTGCTGAGCAGGACATCTGGGAGAGACTGAGCATGGCATTCAGAGCCCTTCTCTCCCCTTCTCCTTAGAATCTCTCTGCAGGATACATTCTCCCAGGCTCTCTATACTAAATGATAATCTACAGAATACAAATTTTTCCAAGGATACCTGTTATGTTGGGAAGTAAATTCAATTTCTGGGGAGAAAAGCATATAAGCACATGCTTTGGGTGACACCAAAGTGCTTCTGAGGTTGTTAGGGGAGTAATACAGATGCTATATTGATAGGCATTGTTTTGATTCCTGAATTTACTGTTCAGTTGATTCAAGGAGATGTAATATAAATTAATTAATTGATTGATTGATTGAAACTAGTGGAAAAAGGAGAGATGTCTATTCTTGCTTCATACAAAGCAAGTCAGTGGTGGGACACACCAGAGCTAGTGATGTCTGCCTTAACAGAGCACAGCCAATCTCCCCAGAATTGGTAAATCCAGTGGGAGTTGAGATAAGTTCACATCTTAAGCAAAACATGCAATTCTATTCACGGCAAAATGAAAGAAGTACGTTTGGGCTCCTGGCATGTCTGAGCCCATTTGCAAAATGCCAGCCCGTGTTCCCTCTCCTGCCTACCTAGGATTGGCTGGCCAGGACAGGACCTCAGTCTTAGAGATGCACACAAGGGGGACAGGCTGCTACTTTTCTTAAAGACTTCTTTTTTGGAATTACTCTTGTTAAGAACAGAGTAATTAAAAGAATCAGACAGGATGGAGGGGATATCATGAGATGTTGAGATATAATACAAATGAAGGCCTGGGCTTTTATGTGCAAGTGTACTCAACACAGGAAAGACTCAAGGGATACAGGGAACTTGATGACCTCTTGTTAGGACCTTACTCAAAGTACTCATTATTAGGGCACTTCCTGATGTGAGGGCGGAACTTTGATTTCTCAGGACTTTGGCCTCCATGGCAGGAGTCCAGTTCAAGACTTCCCAGGTATGAGAAAAGATCTCCCTACTTCTTTCATTTTTCAAACCATCTTAACTCAGAGACATGTTTGCCTGGAATTTGAAATCTCATGATTTAAAAAATTTTTTTTATATTCACTGGGGAAAGCGTACTTGATGATGAACAGGACAGAAAAAAGGGTTTCTGAAGGAAGGAGGGCTCGGGGTCCCTGGGTGCCCTCAGAGAGTGAGCCACTCCTGATCTCTGGCCCCCAGTTCATAGATGCCCAGACTGCGTAGACAGGCTAGGGACTGGTTATTTTGTTAGAGGTAGAATTTGATGTATTACTGAGGTAAAGTCTTTGACTTCTGGGAATATTCTCTTCAATCTTTTTGATTTTGCAACTTACATATTTATATTCATTTCATACCTAAGACAAGAAATGAAATTTCTGACACATACTGCACCATGAATGAACCAGGACGTTGGCTTCTGTGGTAGGAGTTGAATCCAAGAAGACCTCCCAGGTATAAGAACAGATCTCCCTAGCTTTTTTCATCTTTACACTATCTTAACTCAGAGACTTATTTGTCCAGGATTTGAAAACTCATGACTGTTTTTACTGAGGAGGTGCATTTGGAGATGGATAGAGCAGAAATGGGGTTCCTGAAAAAAGATGGGCCTGGAGTCCCTGGGGTGATCACAGTGAGCGAGCCACTCCTGAGCTCTGTTCCTAATTCCTAGATGCCCCAGGCTATGTAGACAGGTGGGGAAATGTGTTGTTCTGATAGAGGTAAGATTTAAGCCACTGTGTTACTGAGGTGTGGTCTGACTTTTGAGAATCACTTCTTGGATTTTTTGAATTCAAGCTTCTACACTCATATTTATTTCTTATCTAAGACAAGAAATTAAGTTTTGACACACACTACACTGTGAACAAACTGTGAAAATATAAGGCTGAGTGAAAGAGCCAGATACAAAAGGTCACATGGGGTCTGGTTCCATTTATAGAAAGTCTCCAGAATAGGTAAATATACAGACAGAAAGCAGATGGTGGTTGTCGAGAGTTGGAGGAGGAGGGAAAAGGGAGTAACTGATGATGGGTACAGGGCTTCTTTATGGAGAAGAAAACATTTTGAAACTAAATAGAGATAGTGGTTGCAAAACATTGTGAATGTGCTAAGTGAGGTGAAACTATGTCCTTTAAATTGGTTAGTTTTATGTTATATGAATCTTACCTCTGAAAAAGATTTGAGTGGGGAAGGTGCTCTCATCTCAGAACCAGAACAATTACTTCAATTTCAATGCAAAGGTTACTGACTGTTTTGACTGCAGAGAACCATGAATCTCCATCAGACCAGGCTCCCAGAACTCCAGCATCCCACCTGTTGTACCTGCTCTTCAGAGAACCTGGCTCATGACCTGACTCAGAAACACCGTTTCTGGGTGATGAGGTCTCCCTGTACCCAGTCCTGGGGCTACACCCGGCACTGAGGCCTTCCCGCCTGAAGAGAGCTGCCTCTTCCTTCTGTTTAGTGGGGAAGAAAGTGCAGCTCAGTCATTGGGCTTAGTGGTGGTTTCTGGACATGATGTGGGTCTCAGTGAGATGAGGAATGGAGAGTATGTTCTGTCCATGAGGCCACATGTCACCTCCATGGTGGGTCTTTTTTTCTTGCTGAGTAAAAGTCACCTTTCCCCCTGAAATGGTTTTATCTGTAAATCTCTTCTCCTTGTTGGGGACCAAAGCCCAACTGCTCTAGCACAGTGCCCTGGTGGCCTGGGGTGGGCCACAAGGTGTTGTTTGCAGCTTCTCTTCTGTTACCATCATGGGTTCCAACACTGGACCAGAACACAGAATTGCACCTTACTCCCATGTTTCCATGGGCACTGGTGTTATCAGATCTCCAGCCTCATCCTATGACCAGATTAGATCTGAGGTGGATCTGCTCTCTTCCACTAGCCTCAGATAACATGGAGCAGAGAAGGGTAGGACAGGGGCAACATGGAACAGGGAGGGGTGAGACTGGGGCTGGATCCCTTCATTTCAATAGAGCCACTAACTGAAGGTTATGCCATAATCCCAGCTAGAAGGGAAGATTCAAACACTGGGCTCATTTGGAGCCAGTCCCTACAGTTCTCCAGAAACCCCAGTGATGCATGGATATGGGACTGCAGACCACAAGGTCACCTGTGGGATATTTCCAGGCATATCACAGGCTTTTATCAGTCTGCTTGTGTAACAAGTTTTGTTCTAGGAGCTTCTGTAATCCAGAAGCAAAGCTTTAGCAGCTCAGAGTTGTGGGAGCAGGTAGATCTCACTGCTTGGAGACTTCACATGATTTGATCTGTAAAGTTCTTAACTGTGATTATCAGCTGGGCTGCCACGACAAGAGACCACAGACTGAGCAGTTTAAACAACGAAAGTTTATTCTCTCACAGTCCTGGAGGCTGAAAGTCTGAAATGAAGGTGTTGGCAGGGTTTCCTTCCAAAGTCTCTTGTCTTGGTTTGTAGAATGCTGTCTTCTTATGTGCCCTCACATGATTGTCCCTCTGTGCTTGTCTGTGTCTTAATCTCCTCTTCTTATATGGACACCTGCCCTATTGGATTAGGACTCATTCTTCATTGAATTTCACCTTGAATGAAGATTACGTTAAGGGCAGGATGGGCTTTTATCTTAGAATCAGAGCAATTACTTCACTCCCAATGCAGAGGTGACCTGGCTACATCAGCTGCAGTGAGTCAGGCTTTTCCCTCCATCAGAGCCTGCTCCCGGAGAAAGTTTCTACAGACTATTTATTTTCCTGGGTATGAGCCTTACTTGATTGTTTCTTTGCATGTTTTACTATTTTGTTGTTGTTGAAAACTTCACATTTTAAATAAGATTGTATGGCAACTCTGGAAGTAATATTTTTTCTATCTCCAGATTTTGTTGTTGTTCTGGTTGTTGTTGTTTGTTTAGCGAGTCTTTAAAACTATCTGTAAAGTCTGTATACTTTGTTGTATGTGGCCACTGAAGTCTCAGCTTGGTTAGCTTAGTGACTAGCTAGGAATTGGACAAAGATTTCCTTAGCTATCTGGAAGTAATAAGTCTCCCAGTTTATGTAGAGGGGCTCTGTGTGCAATCTGAGACATGTCTTCAAAACTCAACCAAGCAGTTTACAGTCTGTTTTAGCCTTCATCTCCTGTTTGTACAGTGTCTCAAACTCAGAGTTAGAGCTTAAGGTCTTCTCAGGTCTGCTCAGAGCATGCAGATAGTCCTTGTCTTGCCCAGGCCTATGCATGCACATGGCCCACTGGATTTTCTGGAGTATGCTGAAGTTTTTCAGGGCCACTTATAGACATCTCCATTTCCTGGCATTTTCTTTTAAATGTTTGGTTAGCCTATTGGTTGTTTTTTTTTTTTTAAGTTATTCTTTTAAAAAAATTTTTATTATAAAGATGTGGGGTACAAGGTTAGCCTATTGTTTATCCTAGTTGCATTTTATGACTGCAGGCAGCCATGATGTTCGACAATTGTCTATGATTTTTTTTGGCTAATATTCCCAGGGAGTAGATTGTTCTCTCAGGGTTAGGTTTGAGTCACATCAAATAAAGATAGCTTTGTGAATTCTAGGAAACAACCAAACAAGTAAAATAATGAATATTCTTTGGAAATAGAGCATTAAAAGTATCTCTAACACATTGTATCTGCTCTAGTGACTTCCTGTCTGCTGGTTTTCACCTTGGTGGTGAGCTGTTAGTTTTCAAGTTTACTGTGGAGCTGAGAAGAAAGGAATGGGAATCGTACCAGTTAAAATACCACAGAGCTTACTGTTCTTACCAAGATTCAGCCATTATTCTTTTTTTTTTTTTTTTTGAGTTGGAGTCTCACTCCGTCGCTCAGACTGGAGTGCAGTGGCCGCTCCCAGCCACCGCAGCCTCGACCTGTTGGGCTCTGGCGATCCTTCCGCCTTAGCTTTCCAAGTAGCCGGAATTACAGGCGCGCGCTACCACGCTTGGTTGATTTTTGATTTATTGTAGAGAGGAGATCTCGCCAAGTTGCCCAGGCGGGTCTCGAACCCGCGGGCTTAAGCAATCCACTCACCTCAGCCTCCCAAAGGCGCGGGATTACAGGCTGAGTCACCGAGCCCGGCTCAGCCATTATTCTTGAACAAACACCCCCCAGATTATAGAAAACCCTTGGTTAATTTCCAGAGTTCTGAGGAATGTTAATTCTGACAATTCTGCACGAGTTCACTTCACTTTTATGGAATAGATCATTTTGGGACACTCTTACTCTATCATTTCTGCTGATGTCACTGTATAACTTTTTGTTTTACTAAATGCTTTAGTAATCACAGTATAAATACTTAACTCTCCACAGTCTACTTAGAATTAATAATTTATCACTTCATGTGGAATATACTACTCAATTTACTCAGTTAATGGTCTTTTCTGTTGTTCTTCTTTCAGTCATAATATTTCAAGTTTTTCCTGCTTTTTTCATTTTCTCTGTCTGAAGAATTAACTTTAGCATTTCTTTTAGTGCAAGGCTCCTGTTGACATTTTCCTTCACTGGGAATATGTTTAATTCATCTTCAATTCTGAAGACTATATTAACTATATGTAGAATTGCCCAGGCAAATGTTGATTCTGAGCATCAGGAGATAATGATGTTGGCTGCCTACCTGAAGTAAGATTTATGATCTAAGACCAGGATTTCCATGCAGAAACAGGTTTTTCTGCTGGGACTTAAGACTCTAAAACCCAAGAGAAAGCTATCAGCTCTACAGCATTGACAAAGAGAAGACCGTCCACCTCACCCTGAAGGAAGTGAAGCCCATAATAATATACCTGTTTCTGATGGAGTCAAGTGATGAGTAGCAGAGAAACCTCCTCCAGGTGAGGATTAATGGGAAAAAATATGGTTGGTTATGACATCAGGAAAAACAATTCACTTTTGTTGACATATCACTATATTGGAGGTGATTACCTAGGGGAGAGGGTGAAGGAGAAAAGAAAGACCAAAAATGGTCCATATAAGAAGAAACAAATGGAGAGAAGGGACTTTGAGGCAGAAGGAAAGAAGACATGCAAAGATTGAATGCTTTGGACAGTGATTAAGCCATGAGAGAATAGCTTTCATGATTGGAATTAGTGGTCTTACAAAAGAGACCCCAGAGAGCTTGCTAGTCCCTTTTCGCATATGAGGACACAGCAAGAAGTCATCATCTGTAAGTCAGTAAATAGACACCAAGTCTGCCTTGATCTTTGACCTGTGAGAAAGACATTTTTGTTGTTTATAAGCTACCCTGTTTATGGTATTTTGTGATAGCAGCTTGAATGGACTAAGACAACATGGTAGGAACTAGAAATGAAGATAGACTGACAGTGATGACTGTCAAACACACTCATGAAAGCAAGGCAAGACCAAGGCCCAACTGATTTGGCTGGTAAAAAGATGAACCACTTTTAGACTCAGACAATTTATTACAAATGAAAAGAAGAAAAAACCAAAGGTGCCAACTTTCTGGGTCCTCGTCCCACATACTAAAAAGAATGACACTGAAACAAAAGGGGCAAGATGACTGCAACACTGTTGTGGGGTAGCCCATTGATGAGGAGTCAATGCTAGACTCCAGTTATATCTCATGATATTCTTCTGCTATATTGAAAGGTTGTGGGACAGAGAAACTCATCCATCAAAATCTGGGAGGCAGTAAGGAACTATCTCAAGACAGTGTCCCAGGAGATACAAGAAGGAGTGGGAGATATAGTATTGAGGCAGAACCTAAGAAGCCTCCCATTCTCTCATTTTCCAGAACAGGTATTCTTCCAAGTTTCAGATTAGCCTTTGCTTACATGAATTATGTAGATATGCAAGTTCTCCAAAACTCCATGGTAAAGTGGTTCCCCTACACTTTCATGACAATTGGAGAGAGATTATACAACCAAAAACAGGTATAGTGGAGTTAGGGATTCTAAAGAAGTGACAAAAGCAAAAACAGGATGGAGAAGAGAGGAAATAGCAGTGATAGGCATGTTCGAATATAAGGTGTCTTATAAAGATATAACCTCCTCTTAACTGAGTCTCAATCTCTGTCTCTCTCTCCACTCCCTCATCTTCTCTCTCTCATAAATACCACATAGTCATACTGTGACCCAATGAAGTGGCTCAGGTGTGTTTGGAAAAGGTAGTGGCCTGGGAAGTTCTACATTTCTCAAAGCGTAAAGAAACTCTTCATCATTTAAAAAGTACATTAGGCAACTCTTCCTCAGCTCTCCCTGTACTCCCCATTCTTCCCCATCAATCTCCTGAATCTCCCGAAAGTTCTCTTTGTTTCCCTGTTTCTCAGGGTGCATATGAGAGGGCTAAGTGAAGGAGTGCCTACTGCACAGAAAAGAACAAAGAATTTGCCCCTCTTTGGGGCATAGGGAATTTTGGGTTGGAGATAAACAGCAATGACTAAACTGTAGAAGGTAGTAACCACAGTGAGATGGGAGAAGCAGGCCTCAAAAGACTTTTCCGTGCTTTGGCAGAGTTAATCCTCAGCACTGGCAAGGCAATGGCAACATACGAGACAAGGATAAGGCTGAGAGCCAGAACCACGAATATGACACTGGATATAGTCAAATGAATTTCATTGTGGGGAGTGTCTTCACAGGAGAGTGGAATTAGAGAAGGGACTTCACATAAAAAGTCATCTATCTGTCAGTGGGGACAGAAGGACAGGTGGAGAGCAGCTGGTGTCTGGATTGTCAATTGGCCAGACCTATAACCCAGGCCACAGATGCTAGCTGCCGGCACAGATGGGGGTGGATTATGGTGGCATAGTGGAGGGGCTGACAGAAAGCCACTTAGTGGTCAAAGACCATCACTGTTAGGAGGATACACTTGGAAGATGAAGAGTTGGATGGAGTAGTCTGGGAAGCTGATAGTCTTCTTTGGGCCCCAGAAGTTGAGAGCATCTGGGGGATGCAACTCATGGTGAAGAAGAGGTCCAAGAAGGAGAGATTGGAGAGGAAAATGTACATTGAGGAGTGGAGCCTGGGGTCCAACACAGATGGCAGGATGATGAGTGTGCTGCTCCCAGGGTCAGGAGGTAGGAAGTTGAGGCCAATCATAAAGAGAATCCTTTCCAACCCTGAGTGTCCAGAGAAGCTCAGAAGGAGGAAGCCCTCTGGGAAGCTTTGCTTGACCATGGCCTGTTCCTGTCTCAACATGGAATGATGAGGCTGTCACACCAGTGTGATTCCGCATGTTGTATCAAAACTAAGCCTGGGTGCTTGTGAGTCACAGCAGGTGGAAGTTTCTCCTCTGCCTCTGCTCACCCAGCCTCCCTTTCCCAGGCTCATCACCATCTAGCAGTTGCTCATTATCTCCTGTTTCTCCAGGTCAAATATTGTCTAGTGGGAGCAAGGAAACCATGACTGCACTGTACAGCGAGGGAACCCCACACCGGTGCCTCTGACTTCTTGGTTGAGGGCAAGAGAGACTGTTGGAAAACAGATTAATTAATTCCTTTTCATTAACTCAACAGTAAGTTATCAATCTCTATTTTATTCTGAATACTGTGATAGTTCTGAATATTTCATTATGCACATCTGGAAGGGATTAGCAAAGAAATCTTTTTGATAGAATTTTCCTGACATAAATATCTATGCAGAGTTATTTCGTATTCTGGTACATAAATGTCCTAGAATCATTTACTTTACCCTTCTTTGTAAAGGAGTACACCAGAGGCAGAGTGTATGAATTAAGGAAGAGATTTATCCTCTGCATGAAATAAAGTGAGTCCATCCACAGAGAGGTCAATGAGGTGATTTTGTCCCTTTTCCTCTTTTAAAAATGAATTATGATTTATCAAACTAAACACAAGAGCTTTCTTTACAAATGAAAAGCTCTAATGTCAACCTGACATTATGTGCAATATAGCAGAATACGATTTTTAAAATGTTGACAATTGCCTTGTTCTGGGACTTGGAAGTAAAAAGGATGATATAATTTTTAAGTCTATCCCCTTTTAGATAAGATTACATTAATAGCAAAATACAGAGTAGAGGTTGAAATATTTAAGTAGAAATTAGAATTCATTTGATACTTTCTTAATTCTACTCACTACTTAAGATTTAAAGCATTTTCATTATTTATTTATTGATTGATTTTTTGGACAAGGGAGTACTTCATTTTTAAAAAATTTTGTTTTAAAGATGTGGGATACAATTCAGGGCTAGGCATACAAATGGTCATTGTACAGGTAAAATTTGGGCCTCACTTCACCTGGTTTGAGATCAGGTACTCTTATGGATGAACTGTGCCCCACTCCCTAAGATTTAAAGCATTTTTATAAAAATTCAAATCTACAGAAAACTTTGAGTAGTTAGAGTTCCTATGCACTATTTATCTATATTAATCAATTGCTAATATTAGCAATGTTTAACATTCCATCTTTTTCTTTATATATATAATTATATTTATTCTGAGTTATTGGAGAATGAATTGCATATATACTGCCTCTTCACTTCTACATGTTTCTAAGAAAAAGGGAATTCTTTTTATGTTAAATCAGCATGGTTACTAAATACAAGATAGCCAACATTGAAAAAATATTATTTACTCTGTAGACTGTACTCATAATTTTGCCAATTATTTCCTTTATAGAATTTTTTTTCTATGAAAGATCCACTCCAGAACAAATATGTCTGACTTTGGGCTTTCAAGGAGCCTTTCCTTAGTCAGTGAAACAACAAGCTTTACAAGATAGTCTCATTTTTCAAGCCTCACCATGAGAAGCTGAGAGGCTAGAAGAGTGTTACTTCAGGTAAACAATAAACACTGGAGAATCCATGGAAAATGGAGATCCCCCAGAATTGAAGGCAAATAAGTTAAAGATAATGTGTGGGCAAGAGATGGGAGTCTGCACAGTAAAGAAAGGAGGAATCCAGGTAGGTGAGTCAAGGAAAGCCTTCTGGGGGAGGTGACATGCAATTTTTTTCCGTGAAGGACTATGTTGGGACATACCAAGCAAGCTCAAAGATGAGGGTGGGATGTGGTAGCCACCTTGTCAGGTAGGAGGCAAACGGAGGGTCTTCTGAACACAGAAAATATTAAGAGGGCCATTTAGGGAGAGGAGTCAAGCAAGTTGGTGTCAGAAAGTGCCCTGGGAGTTTATGGGTTGGCATGAATACCTCCCCATCACAGGACCCCCATCTAAGCTTAAAGCTACCTTCTATATGACCAGCAATCCTCCTTCTGGGAATATATCTGGAGGAACCCAAATCATTCTACAAAAAAGATACCTGCACATGCCTGTTTAATGCAGCATCATTCACAGTAGCAAAAACATGAAACCAACTGTGCTGCCCATCGAAAGTGGACTGGATTTTTAAAAATGTGGTACATATACACAATGGAATATTACACAGCCACAAAGAAGAACAAAATTTGAATCTCACCACCCTTTTCATCAGGATTCTCTCTTTTTTGTCTCCTTCCTCCATCATTACTTTTCTCCCTAAGGATAAGATTTGTTCCTATTTAAAAATTGTTAATTATTCAAAAATAATTATATAAATACATCTATAGATTCTACAGAATAATAAAAATAAACATATGGCATACCTGCCCCCATTCCTAATTTAAAAACAGAACAAATGTTACCAGGATCTTGGATGTCTTCTGTGGGTCCTGCCCCGATCGCATCTTCTTCTTCCTTCCTGAAGAAGCAATCACAATTATGATTTTTATTCATAATTCCTATTTATTTATTTTATTATTTAAAAAATCTTTTTTGAGTCAGAGTCTTACCATATCACCCAGGCTGGAGTACAGTGGCAAAATAATGGCCCACCACAGCCTTGACCTGGTCTCAGGTGAACCTTCTGCCTAAGCCACAGCATCCTGAGTAGCTGGCACTATAGGCATGCACCACCACATCTGGCTAATATTCTAAATTTTTTGTAGAGTTGGAGTCTTGCTATGTTGCCTAGGCTGGTCTTGAACTCCTGGGCTCGAGCAATCTTCCCATCTTGGCCTCCAAAGTGCTGAAATTACAGATATGAGCCACCATGCCCAGTCCATTATTTCTTTTAAAACTTTGCAGTATCTTCTCTTTTGTATCTCAGCAGTAGCTCATCATGTTTTATTCATCTACAAATACTAGCACTTCTCACATTCTTACTCTCTTGGCAACTTGTCTCACTGTATGCTTTTCTGAATCTCTTCAGTGTATATCTTCTTTTGACAATCTGCTCCTGTTTTCTGCATTTTATAACACTTCTTTTACTTACCCTATTTCTTCGGGTCCTTTTCTCTTACACCAACAATAGGTAAGCACTACTTTTCCTGCTTTTCATTAATTTCACACATACATGCATTCATTTCTTCTTTATTGGTCACCAAAAAGCTAGTCATGTACTAGCTGCCATGAAGTTATAAGATACAAATTCTGCTCTATAATCCAATAATGATAACCACCTATTGTCTTCACAGTTATTATCTGTTGGGTGCTTCCTATATACCAGACACTGTGCTAAATGACTTCCTAGAACATCTACTTCATAGAACCACCCTACTAGTTAGTTAATAATCCTCATTTACAGAACAAGAAACTATCTCAGAGAGATTAAGTAACTCTCCCAAATTTACCCAACCAATAAGTGCCAGGGCCAGGATTCTAGGCCCTGCTTGATTCCAACATACGGAAACTGTGGGACTGTAGGGGGATACACTTGTGCCTTACTTGCAATAAAGTGAGAATCTCCTCATTGCCTTGCTGCTAGAGCCTCCCCATAGAAAGGAACTTCTCGACTGGTTGGAGCCTACCTTGATTCTCACAATAAGAACTAAAGCAAACTACAGAGGACTGTTATACCCTTGAGCTGGATTTCCACTTATATTTCCGGTATGAATATTGATTGCTAGTGCTTATTTCCCTGGGCACTTTTAAAAGCATTCCTTCTTATAACTTCAAGAGGTGGGCACTATTATTACCTTACTTTTCAGATGAAGGCACACAGAGGATAAATAACTTGTCCTGCCAAGTCTAGCTAGTAAGCACCAGAGATCAGATTTTAACCCAGGTCAGTGAGCTAAAGAAGCTAAGTACATATTCTGTCATCACTCTTGCAGATGTGGGAGCCAGAGTTAGCTCTCTACTATGTAGCACTTGCTAATCACCTGTTTTCCTCAATCCAGTGAATTAAGCTCTCTTTTAGTGGTACCCAAGGCAGACAGAAAAGCATGGTGAGATGATGGAGAAAAGAAACCCAGGTCTCCTATTCCATGAAGAGAAACAGCTCATTAATTCTGCTGAGACTAGGCAAGCCAATTAATTAGCCACTGTCACTAATGATTAAGAAGGGATGAGAGGATTCAGAGGAAGCATGCCAACAATGGAGCTCCCTTTGGTAAATAAAAAGGTCACCTCTGCTCCTCTGTGTCACTGGAGAGTTTAAGGGCATCATAAGGGTGTATAAAGGCATTAGTCCCACCTGCCGAGTGTCACATATTTCTATTCTTTCTGTCAATCCTTGAATGTGCTCATTCAGTAACCCCCTTACTTTGATTTATTTCCTTTTTCCTTTTAAATTGAGGTATAATTTATATAGCAGCATGGACATATTTTATGGAAAATTCACTGAGTTTTGATGACGTATACATCTAGGCCACCACTATCCAAGTGAAGATATAGAACATTTTCATTACTCCAAGAAGTTCATCATGCTCATTTATAATAATATTCCCCAAGCTCTAGGAAACCACTGGTCTTATTTCTATCATTTTGTTTTGCCTTTTCTAGAACTTCACATGAAAGATTTATTTAGTACATATTTTTTGTGTGTGTTTAGTATCTTATACTCTACACAACATTTTTGAGATTCATCCATGTTGTTTTGTATATCAGTAATTCATTCCTTTTTACTACTGATTAGTATTCTGTTGTTTAGCTATAAAATAATTTGCTCATCCACTCACCCATTGATGGACATTTGGGTTTGTTGTTGTTTTAAAATATATCCCCTGAATTTTTAAAATATTCCTCCCTTCACAAGGTAGTACCTACTTCTTTTCTTCTTGAGTGTGAGCTATAGTTGGTGTCTCACTTTTAACAAATAGAATGTGGCAGAAATGATAGTGTGTGACATTTAAAACTAGGTCACAGTGACTTTGTGACGTCTTTATTGTCCTTTTTTTTTGGATTGTTCACTCTGAGAAAAGCCATCCAAGCAGTGGATGGAAGCATACATACAGGGAGGAACTAAGGCATCCTTCTAAAAACATATGTGTTCCTGAGAAATTTTTCAGTTGATCCTTGCTGATCCTCCAGCTTCATCCAGATATATATATATATATATATATATGTATATATATATATATATATATATTTTTTTTTTTTATTAAAGATTGTGGGTAAAATTTAGGGCTAGGTATACAAATATTCACTATGCAGTTACCCTTGTCAATGAGATGTGCCCCCACTTCTCCAGGCAGATATCGAGTACTATAAATCCCACGTCCCCATCCCCCACCCCCTCCCTGCCATTTCCCACCACTTTCAATCCTTTTCTTATAGTAATACAGTAGTTGTTCAAGTTTCACTTATGAGTGAGAACATGTGATGCTCAGTTCTTTGTTTCTGTGAGAGATCACTCAGTATTATAAACTCTAATTCCATCCAGGTTGCTGCGAAGTTCATGATTTTGTTCTTCTTTATGGCTGTGTAGTATTCCATTGTGTATATGTACCACAATTTTTAATCCACTCCTCTTGTGATGGGGAGCACGGTTGGTTCCATGTTCCTACTATTGTATCCAAATAGGAAAAGAGGAAGTCAAGCTATCTCTCTTTGCAGATGACACGATTGTACATCTTGAAAAGCCAAGAGAATCTGCCAAAAACCTCTTTGCACTGATAAAGGACTTTGGCAAAGTCTCAGGGTATAAAATAAATGTACAAAAGACAAGTCGCATTTCTATACACCGATAATAAACAAACAGAAACCCATATAAAAAGCACAATTCCATTTAAAATCGCCACAAAAAAATGAAATACCCTGGTATCTTCCTAATCAGAGACATAAAAGACCTTTACAACGAAAACTACAAAACACTGCTCAAAGAAATCAAAGATGACACAAACAAGTGGAAAAATATTTCATGCTCAAGGATGGAAGAATGAACTTCGTTAAGATGTCCATTTTACCTAAGGCAATCTACAGATTTAATGCAGTATCCATCAAATTACCGCAGCATTCTTCTCAGACCTAGAAAAAACAATACAGGAATTCATATGGAAACATAAACGATCGAGAATAGCCGAAACAATCCTCAGCAAAAAACAAAACAAAACAAAACAAAGCAGAAAGTATCACACTCCCAGACTTTAAGCTATATATTAAAGTGACAATAATAAAAACATCCTGTAATGGTACAAGAACAGGCATATAGACCAATGGAATAGAATTGAGATTCCAGAAGCAAAACCTCAATTTCTCAACCAACTCATCTTCGACAAAGCCTCCACCACCCACTACTGGGGAGAGGAGAACCTATTCAGTAAATGATGCTGGGAAAACTGGCTGACCACATGCAGAAGACTGAAATATCCAGATCTTTTAAGGACTGCAATTGGCTAACATCTTGGCTACAACTCAAGAGAGACGCTAAGTTAGAATCAATAGCTAACTGTTCAGTCATGTCTGAATTCCTGACTCACAGAAACTGTGAGATAATAGATATTTGTTGTTTGAAGCTATTAAGTTTTGGGGTAACTTGTTATGCTATGATAGATAACCACTGTGGGGTTGTTCCCAGTTTTTCTGTTATAAATAAATCTGTAAAAATGCAAAACTAAAAAAATAACAAGATTATTAAGACAAGAAATATAAAATATATTGTCTCTGTCCCATTCCTGCTCCTTAGGCAATTCAGTTTCCTTACTAGAAGCAATATCTTTTCCCAGAGATACTGTATGCATATTTTGGCATATGTGTATATTTTTTTCTTACCTAAATAGCAGAACATTATACATACACTTTGCAATTTGCATTTTTCTTGGTTAAGGTTAGAAGCGCCCTTGGGACATTTTGTCTAATCTTCATTAGATGCACCGAAATCACCTTAAAACTCACCATATTTTGAATCATCTCCAGTCATTTTTTTCTATTCCATTTTTTTGTAGAGCTTACATTTTTAAATGCTATACTGTGTTTTTAAATGTGGATATACATGCAATTAAATACTGTTCATAGCATTCCATTGTGTATATGTACCACATTTAAAAAAAAATCAAGTCTACCCTAGACAGATCATCAGGACAAAAAATCAGCAAGGCGATGTGGAAGCTCAATGTGACTTTGGACCAAATGGACTTAATTGATACCTACAGAACACTCCATCCAAAGACCATAGAATACACATTCTACTCATCACCACA
>NW_007207380.1:0-710 GCF_000164805.1 Carlito syrichta | reverse complement strand
AAACAGAGATCAAAAGATACCTTGGAACAAATGAAAATGAAGAAACATCTTACCAAAATCTCTGGGATGCCTGAAAGCTGTAGTAAGAGGGGAATTTATATCCCTACAAACACACATGAAGAAAATGGAAGGAACAGAAATTCACAACCTAACAAGCCACCTAAAGAAGCTGGAAAAGCAAGACCACAAAAACCCTAATTTCAGCAGAAGAATCCAGATCACCAAAATAAAAGCCCTAATCCAGGACATAGAACACAAAAAAATAATACAAAAAAATCAATGAAACAAAAAGCTGGTTCTTCGAAAGGATAAACAAGATCGATGGTTCTCTAGCTAGACTGACCAAGACAAAAAAAACCAAATAAGCACAATCAGAAACATAAAAGATGAAGTCACATCCGACCCTGAAGAAATACAAAAGATCATTAGAGACTACTACATACACTTGTATGGAAACAAACTTGAAAACCTTAAGGAAATGGAGGACTTTCTGACATCACACAACCTACCTAGGTTGGAACAAGAAGAAATTGAGACCCTAAATAGACCAATAACAATCAAGGAAATCGACTATGTAATAAGAAAACTTGCTACAAGAAAAAGCCCTGGTCCAGATGGCTTTCCAGCAGAATTCTACAAGACATTTAAGGCGGAGTTAATACCAATCCTACTGAAGGTATTCCAGGCGATTGAAAAAGATGGAACTCTCG
>NW_007207379.1:0-543 GCF_000164805.1 Carlito syrichta | reverse complement strand
GACTTTCTGACATCACACAACCTACCTAGGTTGGAACAAGAAGAAATTGAGACCCTAAATAGACCAATAACAATCAAGGAAATCGACTATGTAATAAGAAAACTTGCTACAAGAAAAAGCCCTGGTCCAGATGGCTTTCCAGCAGAATTCTACAAGACATTTAAGGCGGAGTTAATACCAATCCTACTGAAGGTATTCCAGGCGATTGAAAAAGATGGAACTCTCCCCAAATCATTTTATGAAGCCAACATCACATTGATACCCAAGCCCGGTAAAGATCCAACAAAGAAAGAGAACTACAGGCCAATATCTTTGATGGACATAGATGCTAAAATTCTCAACAAGATACTAGCAAACCGGATTCAACAACACATCTCAAAAATCATCCACCATGACCAAGTAGGCTTCATTCCTGGGATGCAAGGCTGGTTCAACATTCGCAAAACCATAAATTCATCATCAGATGTCAAAACAAAAACCACATGATCATATCATTAGATGCAGAAAAAGCTTTTGATAAAATCCAGCATCCCTTCTTGATAA
>NW_007207378.1:0-627 GCF_000164805.1 Carlito syrichta | reverse complement strand
TTCCCACCTCAGTCTTCCTAGTTGCTGAAACTACAGGCGCGCGCTACCACATCCGGCTAATTTTTTGATTTATTGTAGAGATGAGGTCTCGCCAAGTTGCCCAGGCGGGTCTCGATCCGGCAGGCAAAAAACTTTAAAAAAAAAACCAATATGTTACTAAAACGTGGTGGAAATCAGTGACAATAAATTATTAAGTACATATGGGTAGCCACAATATAAATTATGCAAATGATGCTGGATTGTTTTTAAAACACAGACATAAGATCAAAAGGCAAGTGGTCAAATATGTGAGAGTTTAAAGCAGAACATACACAGAATACAGTAATTGTCATTTTTGACATAAAAGACGATTATAGTTAAGCTTTACATATGCAAGTCAAAATGACATTAGCACATATTTAAAAGAGCAGATACCTAACAGGAAAAACATATATATCTGTATACTTAGAGATAGCATATATACATCTTAGTTTCAATCTATTGTTTTTGTTTTTCTCTTCTAAATTCTGAGAACCTAAATTTTCAGATTACTTTTACAGTCTGTTTATACAGAAATGCTAAAGATGCAATACAGAAACAAATTGCACTTAGCCACTATGTAATTACCTATCAGCCCAAAAGAAAATA
>NW_007207377.1:0-806 GCF_000164805.1 Carlito syrichta | reverse complement strand
TTTTGTTTTTCTCTTCTAAATTCTGAGAACCTAAATTTTCAGAAAACTTTTACAGTCTGTTTATACAGAAATGCTAAAGATGCAATACAGAAACAAATTGCACTTAGCCACTATGTAATTACCTATCAGCCCAAAAGAAAATACTGTTTAATGAATATAATAAAAATGAATGACTGTTGTTATCAGTGTTTTAATACAATACTATTAAAAAGAATAAAATAAAATGTATTAAATCTATAATACTATATATATATAAATATAAAATTAAATCCTATATTGTAAGTAATGTCATAAGGAAAGATGTTTCTAGATTGACTAGAAGAAAAGTACTATAATGAGAGAGAAAATATAGGGGTTGTGAATAAGAAACATACAATAAGAAAGTAGGAAAGATGTTCAAGTTGGGGACAGCTACTTTCTTTCTTTAAAAAGTCTCTCCTACAACAATACAAAAAAGATTTTAGCAGCTCTATGTGTCATTGTCAAAGAGTAGACTAGATGGACAAAAACTTCAGGTGATTTATGGATTTGTAAACTTGAAACTTGGGCAACTAAGAGAATGCACCAATAACAAAAGATAGGCAAAAAGTAGTTTGGGCAAATTGAAGAGGTTTTTATGCCATTTCCAATATTCCATAGGTAAAAACTAGTTTTGGGAAAGAATAAGTTATACACACTAACAAATATACCTTCAGAGTGGGTCTTCTGGAAGATGAAACTCTCTGAGAGGCCAAATATCAAGCTATTCTTGTTATTCTCAAGATGTTTTCCATGTTGGAATTTTTCAGGAAACCAAATATCAGTTT
>NW_007207376.1:0-836 GCF_000164805.1 Carlito syrichta | reverse complement strand
CCTAATTGCACACAACACGTTTATAGGAAATCACAAGAAGACTCTAGACATAATAAGTGATTTGTGCAAGGTACAAGACACCAGATCAGCATATTGAAATCAAACATATTCCTATATACTAGCAATGAACACGTGGACACAATACCATTTTTTCCTTGCTAAAAAAAAAAGGAAACCAGACTCGGTGGCTCAGCCTGTAATCCCACACCTTGGGAGGCTGAGGTGAATGAATTGGCTGAGCCCGCAGGTTCGAGACCAGCCTGGGCAACTTGGCGAGACCCAGTCTCTACGATAAATCAAAAAAATTAACCAGGCATGGTGGCACACGTCTGTGGTTCCCACTACTTGGAAGGCTGAGGTGGAAGAATCGCCAGAGCCCATCAGGTTGAGGCTGTGGTGGCCATGAGCATGCTCTTGCCCTCCAGCCTGGACAACAGAGGGAGATTCCGACTCAACAAAAAACCAAGAAAACACAATGCTACGTCAAAGAAGCCAGACCCAGATGGCCTCCCCCCGTGTGCCTCTAAGTACATGAAATCCCCAGAACAAGCCAATCCATAGAGGCAGAAGGCAGGGGCTGGGGGGACAAGGAAAACGGGGAACAACATGGATGGTTATGGGGTTTGTTGTGGGGGATGAAAATGTTCCCAAATCAACTGTAAGTCGCCCAGTCCTACAGGATACTGCATTGCGGGCTTCAAAGCCCCAAGAGTACTGAATTCCATCTCAATCAATTAAGATGCAGTGACTGAGTTCTAGAAAATCCCAACAGCATCCATTCAAGAGTGATGCTCTTTACCCCAGTGGAGGGTCATTCAATGACTGGACTGTTTTGA
>NW_007207375.1:0-404 GCF_000164805.1 Carlito syrichta | reverse complement strand
TTTTCCCCTTACTCCTCTATCTCTCCACCCCCCTCTTCAACCCACTATCTGCTCCATTCTCTCCCCTCTGTTAACCACATTTTATTTCAGGGAGTAAACCTACAGCCCCACTGCACGGAGAGACTCCAAGGCAGTGGGAAGTGGGTTCCAGATTATCCACACACCTGTCAGCGAATACCAGGACCTGCAGATAAATTATGAATCACAGCTCCTCCCTTAAGTAAATCTCAAAACTGCAAAAAGAACCACCCCCAACCTACAGTGCAACTCCAGAATTGAACAAAGGAAAAGGGCATACATAAAGAATAGGAGATTGAACAAACAGAAGTAAAACCAATCCCTTTACCCCTGAATAACAGAATTAAAGAAGACGGTGACGTGGAGGGAAGGAAAAAGTAGGGAAT
>NW_007207374.1:0-826 GCF_000164805.1 Carlito syrichta | reverse complement strand
CACTACCACACCCGGCTAAATTTTTGATTTATTGTAGAGATGAGGTCTCGCCTGCCCAGATGGGTCTCGAACCCTAAGCATTTATTTATATACGTATATAGAAACATAAAGTTTCTATATATGTATATAAATAAATGCTTATAATTGTTTTTTGAAAAAACAGTGCATCTAATCTAAGTGTTCTGCATTTTTATTGGAGATAATGGAAGTTAACGAGAGGTAGAGCAAGCTGAGTTTGGTGTGTTTGGCCCTGCTCTGGGGACAACGTCTCGGTCAGCTATCTAAAGCTTCATTGTCTCTTCCGATCTAATTTTACATTCCCATCTGTTCTCATTTTGGGATGAGGGAGTTTCTTCTTCCGGTTCTTTCCTTTGACATATACTGCAGCTTGAAGGGCTTCTTTTGGGGAGTCATGCAAATACTCCAAAGTTTAGGTAAGTGATTGTTCTTTTTATTGTATAGCTTGAGCAAAGATTTCATGGTTTCAGAAATTATAGGAATTAATTTGTATGATGCTTATATTTTTCAGCTTTATGTAATCATAGCTTCTCAAAAAAATTTAATGTGCAAAAAAATCCATTTTAATATTCCCCCCGTTAATGAATATTTTATGTTGTAGAATGCAGTGTTTAGCATAGGCATTACGTGTTTATATATTGAGACCAAGTACTTGGTGGGTTTTTTTTTTAGCAGCTTTAGATAGCATGATATTTTAAAAAGCATTACAGAAACAAACTTTTATTATTAATTTCTAACACATTCCCATAATGATGAAATAAATCCTGAGTTTGATAGAATTGTGTGATAATAATAATAATAAAATGGT
>NW_007207373.1:0-664 GCF_000164805.1 Carlito syrichta | reverse complement strand
AAGTTAACGAGAGGTAGAGCAAGCTGAGTTTGGTGTGTTTGGCCCTGCTCTGGGGACAACGTCTCGGTCAGCTATCTAAAGCTTCATTGTCTCTTCCGATCTAATTTTACATTCCCATCTGTTCTCATTTTGGGATGAGGGAGTTTCTTCTTCCGGTTCTTTCCTTTGACATATACTGCAGCTTGAAGGGCTTCTTTTGGGGAGTCATGCAAATACTCCAAAGTTTAGGTAAGTGATTGTTCTTTTTATTGTATAACTTGAGCAAAGATTTCATGGTTTCAGAAATTATAGGAATTAATTTGTATGATGCTTATATTTTTCAGCTTTATGTAATCATAGCTTCTCAAAAAAATTTAATGTGCAAAAAAATCCATTTTAATATTCCCCCCGTTAATGAATATTTTGTGTTCTAGAATGCAGTGTTTAGCATAGGCATTACGTGTTTATATATTGAGACCAAGTACTTGGTGGGTTTTTTTTTTAGCAGCTTTAGATAGCATGATATTTTAAAAAGCATTACAGAAACAAACTTTTATTATTAATTTCTAACACATTCCCATAATGATGAAATAAATCCTGAGTCTGATAGAATTGTGTGATAATAATAATAATAAAATGGTTTTCCCCCCTCTGGATTCAGTGCTTAATAAGTGTGCCAAAAATT
>NW_007207372.1:0-1043 GCF_000164805.1 Carlito syrichta | reverse complement strand
CCACAGATCGAAGAGTTTGAAAGTTGAGCTTTGTAAAAGTCTAAACAAGCAAAGTAAGCAAGAGCATCACCACGTGGTAGAATACTGAAAGTGAAAATGTATGCACCTCATACTCTATTAAAGCCTCTTCAACCTATAATAGAAGAAATATTTAAAGAGGGAAATAGTGATTATCCCCACTAGTTCTTCACTTAAAAGACTGATTTTGAGGTTCTTAAACCTGGAAAACTTATGGCACCTTACAATAGGTTACTGCAAATTTTTTCCTGTGGTCCCACACATTAAAGACCCATAATCAATACTACTGAAATTATTAGCTCCATCTTATCATCAGACAGTAAATATTTTGCCTTTATTGATTTGGATCATATGTTCTATTTAGTGCTATTTCAATAACCTCTCAGCCTTTATCTTCAATGTGATACATTTGTTGTCCTCAGCTTCAAAGACATAGCTCTGTCTGGCTTTCACTTGGCTTTACCTCGGGTTTTAGGGTGTCTTCAACAGTCTTTGAAATGCAGGCAAGGGAAGGGGATAGATTCTGTTCAACCAAATGACCAAACCAAGATGAAATCTAATTATAAAAATTTTGCCCCAAAATTAAATAATATAATCATAAGCACATATGATAATCATATTTCTCTTCTCTAGAATGATCAGAACAAAAAAGGGGCAGCCTTTCTTGTAAGCACAAAATAACACCCTCATAGCTGCTTACTGACAGTAAAGCAAGTATCAATTGGGAAAAAATAAAAGAGCTCTCTTTTCTTTTCAATTGCCCCAAATATAATAAGTAATGACAAATTGAAAATGCAAATTTTGAATAAACACACATTTTGTAAACATTATTTGTCACTGAAGGATAAATTCAGTATTTAGAAAAGAGTAACCATTAATTTTGATGCAATTGTATTGATAAAAAAGAAGTCATAAGTTTTAAATATAAAATGTAAAGAAGTTTTTATTTATCTTATTTAATATTCATTCATTAAAATGATTTACTCACCTAGTGAGCAAAAACCTTTTTTTTTATGAGTTGGAGT
>NW_007207371.1:0-525 GCF_000164805.1 Carlito syrichta | reverse complement strand
GAAGTTTTCTTATTACATAATCGATTTCCTTGATTGTTATTGGTTTATTTAGGGTCTCAATTTCTTCTTGTTCCAACTTAGGTAGGTTGTGTGATGTCAGAAAGTCCTCCATTTACTTAAGGTTTTCAAGTTTGTTTCCATACAAGTGTACGTAGTAGTCTCTAATGATCTTTTGTATTTCTTCAGGGTCAGATGTGATGTCATCTTTTGTGTTTCTGATTGTGCTTATTTGGTTTTTTTCTCATTTTTTCTTGGTCAGTCTAGCTAGGGGACCATTGATCTTGTTTATTCTTTCAAAGAACCAACTTTTTGTTTCATTGATTTTTTCTATTATCTTTTTGTCTTCTATGTCCTGGATTTGGGCTTTTATTTTGGTGATCTGGATTCTTCTGCTGAAATTAGGGTTTTTGTGGTCTTGCTTTTCCAGCTTCTTTAGGTGGCTTGTTAGGTTGTGAGTTTCTGTTCCTTCCAATTTCCTCATGTGTGTTAGTAAGGATATAACCTCCCCTCTTATTATAGCTTTTA
>NW_007207370.1:0-757 GCF_000164805.1 Carlito syrichta | reverse complement strand
CAATTTTATTATGATTTTGGTATGCTTCTCCATTAAAAACCTTAAGGTTATATGATTGCAAACTTAGAGAATATAATGAAGAAACTTATACCCCTTTACTAATGAATATAGAAAAGGCCAAAATCACCTCAATTGCTATTTCTAAGAATAGGCACATAAGCAGTGTTCTGTTAACTTGGTTTTCGCTAAGACTTTGTCATGCCTGTGTACATCAGTGATATTGGTCTGTGGTATTCTTTGTTTTTACTCTGCGTGTGTCTGTCCTGTTTTGCTATCAGAGTAGTTCTGGGCTCATGTAGTCAGTTGGGAATTATTTCTGCCTCTTCGATTTTGGTGAAGAGTTTAAATGAAACTTATATTTGCTTTTCACCTGCTTGGACAAATTCAGCTGTGAAGCCATCAGGCCCTAGGCTCTTTTTTCCTCCCTCTCTCTTTTCTTCCTCTTTCTTTCTGCTTTGTTTTGTTTTGTTTTGTTTTTTGAGTTGGGCTCCCCATCTGTCGCAGCCTGAAGGGCAGGGCACTGACCATCCTTCTGCTTTGGATCCTCTGCTTTATTTTACACAAAACTATTTGCTGAGTCAAAGATTGAGTGAATGATGAGCCTTCACTCTTCAAGGGAATGTTGGTGCCCGATGATTACCTAAAGAGGTTACAATTATGAAAATGGCTTAGGTAATCCTATGATCGCAAGACACAGAGTGAAGTAAACACTAATGACGCCACAGGATGGAAATCAGGGGGAAAATCCAAATCGGTT
>NW_007207369.1:0-755 GCF_000164805.1 Carlito syrichta | reverse complement strand
AAAAGATGAAGTCACATCTGCCCTGAAGAAATACAAAAAGATCATTAGAGACTACTACGTACACTTGTATGGAAACAAACTTGAAAACCATAAGGAAATAGAGGACTTTCTGACATCACACAACCTACCTAGGTTGGAACAAGAAGAAATTGAGACCCTAAATAAACCAATAACAATCAAGGAAATCGACCACGTAATAAGAAAACTTCCTACAAAAAAAAGCCCTGGCCCAGATGGCTTTCCAGCAGAATTCTACAAGACATTTAAGGAGGAGCTGATACCAATCCTATTGAAGGTATTCCAGGCGATTGAAAAAGATGGAACTCTCCCCAAATCATTTTACGAAGCCAACATCACATTGATACCCAAGCCAGGTAAAAATCCAACAAAGAAAGAGAACTACAGGCCAATATCTTTGATGAACACGGATGCTAAAATTCTCAACAAAATCCTAGCAAACCGGATTCAGCAATATATCTCAAAAATCATCCACCATGACCAAGTAGGCTTCATTCCTGGCATGCAAGGCTGGTTTAACATTCGTAAAACCATAAATGTAATTAAGTACATCAACAGATGTCAAAACAAAAACCACATGATTATATCATTAGATGAAGAAAAAGCTTTTGATAAAATCCAGCACCGCTTCTTGATGAAAACCCTCAAACATCTGTGCATACATGGAACATACCTCAAAATAGTAAAAGGCATCTATGAGAAATTCATAGCCAGTATACTCCTAAATGGACAAAAAT
>NW_007207368.1:0-778 GCF_000164805.1 Carlito syrichta | reverse complement strand
CCAGCTTTGGAAATTGTCTTATTTGCATGTGACTGTAGATACATTTTCTCATGTTATTTTAGCTTCAGCAAAAACTGGAAGAAGCCTACAAGGACGTGGTACAACATTTATTCTTTTGCTTTTCACAGCTAGGTATGCCAGAGCAACTGAAAACCAACAACGGTCCTGCATATACATCTAAATCTTTCCAGCAATTTTACTCCTAATTTAATATTTCTCATTCCACAGAAATTCCCTACAATCCACAAGGTCAAGCCATAGTTGAAAGAGTTCACCAAACTTTAAAAAATCAATTAAGTTATGAGAGGGTGAGTTCAAGTATAGTTCTCCTCACCACATCTTGAATCACACTTTATTTGTTATTAATCATTTAAATTTGGACCTTTCAGGCTATTCAGCTATGACTAGACATTGAAATCCAGAAGAAAGTATAAAACCTCTGATAAAATGAAGTCTTCTTACAGGAAAAGGGGAGAGCCTGCTTTATTTCGTGCTCAAGTCAAACATGTTACTAATCATAATTTTTCTTATAAAGGACATTCCAACTCCCTCCCTATTTGTTTTTCTGCTTTTAATAATTACCAGCCTTCTTGCTTAATGTCTACCTTTAAGTCTCTGAAGTACAGAAAGCCCTTATCAGGACAGTATCAAGGACGGTTGTCGACTGGAGATGTTAATGCCTGGAGGAACCGCCCCTGGCCGTGCGACTAGAGTTTCATCGCCTCTCAGCGTATCTGCTTGCCCCTTCGATGATACGGAAAAGGACTGTTCACTCATA
>NW_007207367.1:0-783 GCF_000164805.1 Carlito syrichta | reverse complement strand
TCCATTTTCTCATGTGTGTTTGTAGGGATATAAATTCCCCTCTTATTACAGCTTTAAAGGCATCCCAGAGATTTTGGTAAGATGTTTCTTTATTTTCATTTGTTTCCAGGTATCTTTTGATCTCTATTTTGATGTCATCATTGACCCAGGAGTTATTTAGCATCATGCTGTTTAGTGTCCATGTCTTTGTGGGTTTTGGGGGGACTTTGTTGGTGTCAATGTTTATTTTTATTCCACTGTGGTCCGAAAAGGTGCATGGCAGAATTTCAGTCCTTTTAACTTTGCTTATACTTGATTTGTGTCCAATTATGTGGTCGATCTTAGAATATGTTCCATGTGGTGATGAGTAGAATGTGTATTCTGTGGTCTTTGGATGGAGTGTTCTATAGGTATCAATTAAGTCCATTTGGTCCAGAGTCTCATTGAGGTTCCGGATCTCCTTGCTGATTTTTTGTCCTGATGATCTGTCTAAGGTTGTGAGTGGTGTATTAAAGTCCCCAGTTATTATGGTGTTAGAGTCAATGTCTTTCTTTAGTTTTCCTAGAAGTTGCTTTATGAATGTTGGTGCGCCTATGTTGGGTGCATATATGTTTAGGATAGATATTTCTTGTTGATGGAGTGAACCTTTTATCATTATGTAGTGGCCCTCTGTATCTTTTTTAATTTTTGATAGCTTAAATGGTATTTTGTCTGAAATTAGGATCGCGACTCCTCCTTTCTTTTGTGTTCCATTCGCCTGAAAATTTGTTTCCCATCCTCTTACTTTGAGTCTGTGTATGTCCG
>NW_007207366.1:0-637 GCF_000164805.1 Carlito syrichta | reverse complement strand
CATGTTTGGGTTTGTTGCATCTAACCAGTCATTCTGGGGGCTCTTCATTGTTTGTGTTCCAGAATCTGTTTTCTCAGTGTCTGATTTCCCAGTGGTCTGTGCGAGACCTATATTCTTCTTCTGGTTTTTCTTCATTTGTGTGGTTTTTCCCCCTCCCTACTTTTTCCTTCCCTCCACATCACCGTCTTCTTTAATTCTGTTATTCAGGGGTAAAGGGATTGGTTTTACTTCTGTTTGTTCAATCTCCTATTCTTTATGTATGTCCTCTTACTTTGTTAAATTCTGGAGTTGCACTGTAGGTTGGAGGTGGTCCTTTTTGCAGTTTTGAGATGTACTTAAGGGGAGAGCTGTGATTCAAAATCTGTCTGCAGGTCCTGGTATTTGCTGACAGGCGTGTGGATAATGTGGAACCCACTTCCCACTGCCCTGGAATCTGTCCGTGCAGTTGGGCTGTAGGTTTACTCCCTGAAATAAAATGTGGTTAGCAGAGGGGAGAGAATGGATCAGATAGTGGGTTGAAGAGGGGAGTGGTGGGTTGAAGAGGGGAGTGGAGAGATAGAGTGGTAAGGTGGGAAATAAATGAGTGTGTCAACAAATAGAGAGAGAGGCCTATACTGAAACAGATAAAAACAATAGA
>NW_007207365.1:0-730 GCF_000164805.1 Carlito syrichta | reverse complement strand
TGATAATGCAAGTCATATCAGACGGCACTAATAAGGCAAGTAGGGTCAGAGGGCACTAAGAAGGAAAGGAGTATCAGAAGGCACTAATAAGGCAGGGAGTATCAGACGACACTAATAAGGCAGGGAGTGTCAGACGGCACTAATAAGGCAAGCAGTAACCGAAGGCACTAATAAAGCAAACAGAATCAGACGGAACTAATAAGGTAAGTAATATCAGATGGCACGAATAAGGAAAGTAGGATCAGACAGCACTAATAACGGAAGGAGTATCAGACGGCAGTAATAAGGCAGGGAGTATCAGACGACACTAATAAGGCAGGGAGTATCACACGGCACTAATAAGGCAAGTAGTATTAGACGGCACTAATAAGGCAAACAGTATCAGACGGCACTAATATGGCAAGTAATATCAGATGGCACTAATAAAGCAAGTAGGATCAGACGGCACTAATAAGGGAAGGAGTATCAGACGGTATTAATAAGGCAAGTAGTATCAGAATGCACTAAAAAGGCAAGGAGTATCAGATGGCATTAATAAAGCAAGGAGTATCAGACGGCAATAATAAGGCAAGTAGTATCAGACGGCACTAAAATGGCCAGGAGTATCACACGGCAATTATAAGGCAAGTAGAATCAGACGGCACTAATAAGGCAAGTAGTATCAGACGGCACTAAAAAGGCACGTAGTATCAGACAGCACTAAGAAGGCAATTAGTATCAGACGGCAATC
>NW_007207364.1:0-647 GCF_000164805.1 Carlito syrichta | reverse complement strand
GCAGAAGAATCCAGATCACCAAAATAAAAGCCCAAATCCAGGACATAGATGGCAAAAAGATAATAGAAAAAAAATCAAATGAAACAAAAAGCTGGTTCTTCAAAAGAATAAACAAGATCGATGGCCCCCTAGCTAGACTGACCAAGAAAAAACAAGAAAAAAACCAAATAACCACAATAAGAAACACAAAAGATGAAGTCACATCTAACCCTGAAGAAATACAAAAGATCATTAGAGACTACTACGTACACTTGTATGGAAACAAACTTGAAAACCTTAAGGAAATGGAGGACTTTCTGACATCACACAATCTACCTAAGTTGGAACAAGAAGAAATTGAGACCCTAAATAAACCAATAACAATCAAGGAAATCGACTACATAATAAGAAAATTTCCTACAAAAAAAAGCCCTGAACCAGATGACTTTCCAGCAGAATTTTACAAGACATTTAAGGAGGAGCTGATACCAATCCTACTGAAGGTATTCCAGGCGATTGAAAAAGATGGAACACTCCCCAAATAATTTTACGAAGCCAACATCACATTGATACACAAGCCAGGTAAAGATCCAGCAAAGAAAGAGAAATACAGGCCAATATCTTTGATGAACATAGATGCTAAAATTCTCAACAAGATCCTAGCAAAC
>NW_007207363.1:0-1101 GCF_000164805.1 Carlito syrichta | reverse complement strand
CAGGAACAACTCTGTAAGGACCTTATGACAGAGATCACCTCTTGCATTTCAATTATTAGCCTACATGTGAATGGACTAAATGCACCACTGAAAAGACATAGAATGGCAAAATGGATAAAATATCATCAGGTAACAATCCATTGCCTTCAAGAGACTCACCTCACTAGAAAAAACACCCACAGACTCAAAGTAAGAGGATGGGAAACAAACTTTCAGGCGAACGGAATACAAAAGAAAGGAGGAGTAGCGATCTTAATTTCAGACAAAATATCCTTTAAGCTATTAAAAATCAAAAAAGATACAGACGACCACTACATAATGATAGAAGGCTCAATCCATCAACAAGAAATATCTATCCTAAACATGTATGCATCCAACATAGGTGTGCCAACTTTCATAAAGCAACTTCTAGGAAAACTAAAGAAAGATATTGGCTCTAACACCATCATAACTGGGGACTTTAATACCCCACTCACAATCCTAAACAGATCATCAGGACAAAAAATCAGCAAGGAGATCCAGAACCTCAATGTGACTTTGGACCAAATGGACTTAATTGATACCTACAGAACACTCCATTCAAAGACCACAGAATATACATTCTACTCATCACCACATGGAACATATTCTAAGATCGACCACGTAATTGGCCATAAATCAAGCATAAGCAAATTTAAAAGGACCAAAATTCTAACATACACCTTCTCGGACCACAGTGGAATAAAAATAAACATTGACACCAACAAAGTTCCCCCAAAACCCGCAAAGACATGGACACTAAAAACATGATGATAAACAACTCCTGGGTCAATGATGAAATCAAAACAGAGATCCAAAGATACCTGGAAACAAATGAAAATGAAGAAACATCTTACCAAAATTTCTGGGATGCCTTGAAAGCTGTAGTAAGAGGGGAATTTATATCCCTACAAACACACATGAAGAAAATGAAAGGAACACAAATTAACAACCCAACAAGCCACCTAAAGAAGCTGGAAAAGCAGACCAAAACCCTAATTTCAACAGAAGAATCCAGATCACCAAAATAAAAGCCCAAATCCAGGACATAAAAGACAAAAAGATAATACAAAAAAATCAATG
>NW_007207362.1:0-596 GCF_000164805.1 Carlito syrichta | reverse complement strand
CACCATTTACTGAATAGGTTCTCTTCTCCCCAGTGGTAGGTGGTGGAGGCTTTGTCGAAGATGAGTTGGTTGAGAAATTGAGGTTTTGCTTCTGGAATCTCAATTCTATTCCATTGATCTATATGCCTGTTTCTATACCAATACCAAGTTGTTTTGATGATTGTAGCTTTATAGTAAAGTTTGAAGTCTGGTAATGTGATACCACCTGCTTTGTTTTTTTTTGCTGAGGATTGTTCTGGCTATTCTTGGACGTTTGTGTTTCCATATGAATTCCTGTGTTGTTTTTTCTAGGTCTGAGAAGAATGTTGCTGGTAATTTGATAGGTATTGCATTGAATTTGTAGATTGCCTTAGGTAAGATGAACATCTTCACAATGTTGATTCTTCCAATCCATGAGCATGGGATATTTTTCCACTTGTTTGTGTCATCTTTGAGTTCTTCAAGCAGTGTTTTGTAGTTTTCATTGTAAAGGTCTTTCACGTCTCTGGTTAGGAAGATGCCAAAGTATTTCATTTTTTTGTAGCTATTGTGAATGGAATTATGCTTTTTATTTGAGTTTCTGTTTGTTTATTATTGGTGTAAAGAAATGCGATTGT
>NW_007207361.1:0-329 GCF_000164805.1 Carlito syrichta | reverse complement strand
TCAACGGAGCAAGTAGTTCTGAAAAAGTAGGGACCCAGAAGCCCAGATTGCTGATTAAACTTTATCAAGTGGCCCTGTATATTCCGTAAATTGAGAACCCCTAGAAACGGATTTCCTTTTAATTCTCAGGAACATGCCCTGATTTTTCCTGTCGATTTGGATTCCAAATTCAGTATATCAAAAGATAGATGCCCAGACGTTTCCTAGGTTAATGGATTCCATGTCTCCTGGTTACCATTAAAAGTACGTAGTTAATATTTGGCAAGTGTAAAACCCTTGTCCCTTCTCGAAATAAAAAGAGACATGAGGGGAAGGATAACAGGGTTCAC
>NW_007207360.1:0-313 GCF_000164805.1 Carlito syrichta | reverse complement strand
GATCTCTCACAGAAACAAAGAGCTGAGTATCACATGTTCTCACTCATAAGTGGACCTTGAAAAACTACTGTAATACTATAAGAAAAGGATTGACAGTAGCGGGAAACTGCAGGGAGTGGGGGGAGGCAGGGCAGGTAAGTGGGACTGACAGGATTCCATATCTGCCTGGGGGAACACCTCATCAACAAGGGTACTAAGAGACCCAAGAGATTAAAAAAAAAAAACACTCTAAGAGAACTATTACTATATGAAATCCTACCCCATGTTCACTGTATTTGTTTGCAGTGTTTGTACTTAGAATTTTGTTAAGTTT
>NW_007207359.1:0-711 GCF_000164805.1 Carlito syrichta | reverse complement strand
CGATTATTATGTGTCTGGGAGTTGTTCTTCTCATTTGTTGTCTTGCAGGGGTTCTCTGAATCTCTTGTGTTTGAATTTTTTCATCCTTAATGAGATGAGGGAAGTTTTCTTGAAAGATTTCATGAAATGTTTGTTCCAGTGTGGCTTCTCTTTCTCTCTCTGCCTCAGGAAGCCCAATTACTCTTAGGTTTCATCTCTTGAAGTGGCCATTCATCTCTTGCAGGTTTTGTTCTGTCTTTTTAAGCTTCTTTTCTATGCTTTTGACAGTTTGGGTTAGTTCTGTGTTTTGGTCTTCGAGCTCTGAGATTCTTCTGCTTGGCTGATTCTGCTTTCCATGCTTATTAGTCTGTTGTTCATTTCCATCACAGTATTCTTTACTGCTGTCATTTCTGACATCGGCTCCTTCCTATTTTCCTCTTGTCTCTCCTCAATTTTTTAAATTCTCTCCATTAATGTCTTGATGTTTGGGTTTGTTGCATCTAACCAGTCATTCTGGGGGCTCTTCATTGTTTGTGTTCCAGAATCTGTTTTCTCAGTGTCTGATTTCCCAGTGGTCTGTGCGAGACCTATATTCTTCTTCTGGTTTTTCTTCATTTGTGTGGTTTTTCCCCCTCCCTACTTTTTCCTTCCCTCCACATCACCGTCTTCTTTAATTCTGTTATTCAGGGGTAAAGGGATTGGTTTACTTCTGTTGTTCAATCTCCTATTCTT
>NW_007207358.1:0-405 GCF_000164805.1 Carlito syrichta | reverse complement strand
CCTTCTGAGTGGCCGGAATTACAGGCACACGCTACCATGCCCGGCTGATTTTTTGATTTATTGTAGAGATGAGGTCTCACCAAGTTGCCCAGGCGGGTCTCAAACCTGCGGGCTCAGGCAATCCCCTCACCTCAGCCTCCCAAAGGAGCGGGATTACAGGCTGAGCCACCGAGCCCGGCTAATAATTCTCTTTATTTTTTTATTTTTTTGAGTTGGAGTCTCACTCTGTCGCCCAGACTGGAGTGCAGTGGCCGCTCCCGGCCACCGCAGCCTCGACCTGCTGGGCTCCGGCGATCCTTCCCCCTCAGCCTTCCCAGTAGCCGGAATTACAGGTACGCGCTACCACGCCCGGCTGATTTTTTGGATTTATTGTAGAGATGAGGTCTCGCTGCCCAGGCGGGTCTC
>NW_007207357.1:0-808 GCF_000164805.1 Carlito syrichta | reverse complement strand
GGATCGCTGGAGTCTAGCAGGCGAGGCTGCGGTGGCCGGGAGCGGCCACTGCACTCCAGTCTGGGTGACAGAGTGAGACTCCAACTCAAAAAAAAAGAAAAAAAGAAAGAAAAATACAACATTTATGTAGCTGAAAATAGGTGCTCATAGTATATAAATAAAAATTGTCAAAATTTTAAGAAAAAATGGCAAATTATGAATAGTAGATTTTATCTAATTATTGCAATAATTGCTAGACCAAACAGTTTGAACAATGGTGAGAAAATAAATATTTGAAAACATAATTAAGGAGCTGAATTTACTTGATATATATAAAAACATGAACCCACCAATTGGATGCTACTAATTTTTCTCCTACTACACAGGAAATATGCCCATTAATGCCAACATAATGGGCTACAAAGCAAATATTAAGACATGCAAAGGATTGTAATCATACATAGGTGACTAGTACAAGTTACTCATAAATTTATCATAAAAATAAAGATTAGAAATTCGTTTTGATTATTTTATCTTGAACCCCTGTTCACTTATTCAAACAATTTTTTTCTCTGTGAAACTAAGTAGAACTGAGGAGGAATCAAAGAAATCCTCATATATTAAACTCTTAAATAGAATCTTTGAATTCAAAGTAAGGGTCAATAGAAGAGGCACAGGTTGTGAGGCTTTTCCCAGCAAACAAAACCACTGAGGCAGTCCTGCAAATCAAGGAGGATGGCAAATGCATTTTTTTTTGAGTTGGAGACTCAAAATTATATAATTATATATTGATATAATTATAATTAATTATTAAAAAGAAAAATACAGC
>NW_007207356.1:0-874 GCF_000164805.1 Carlito syrichta | reverse complement strand
TTTATCTAATTATGCAATAATTGCTAGACCAAACAGTTTGAACAATGGTGAGAAAATAAATATTTGAAAACATAATTAAGGAGCTGAATTTACTTGATATATATAAAAACATGAACGCACCAATTGGATGCTACTAATTTTTCTCCTACTACACAGGAAATATGCCCATTAATGCCAACATAATGGGCTACAAAGCAAATATTAAGACATGCAAAGGATTGTAATCATACATAGGTGACTAGTACAAGTTACTCATAAATTTATCATAAAAATAAAGATTAGAAATTCGTTTTGATTATTTTATCTTGAACCCCTGTTCACTTATTCAAACAATTTTTTTCTCTGTGAAACTAAGTAGAACTGAGGAGGAATCAAAGAAATCCTCATATATTAAACTCTTAAATAGAATCTTTGAATTCAAAGTAAGGGTCAATAGAAGAGGCACAGGTTGTGAGGCTTTTCCCAGCAAACAAAACCACTGAGGCAGTCCTGCAAATCAAGGAGGATGGCAAATGCATTTTTTTTGAGTTGGAGACTCAAAATTATATAATTATATATTGATATAATTATAATTAATTATTAAAAAGAAAAATACAGCTGGACTCGGTGGCTCAGCCTGTAATCCCGCGCCTTTGGGATGCTGAGGTGAGTGGATTGCCTGAGCCCGCGGGTTCGAGACCCACCTGGGCAGCGAGACCTCATCTCTACAATAAATAAAAAAATCAGCTGGACTGGAGTTCAGTGGTCCCTCCTGGCCACTGCAGCCTCGACCGCTGGGCTCTAGCTATCCTTCCTCCTCAGCCTTCCAAGTAGCTGGAACTACAGATGTGAACTACCATGCCACTAATTTTTGATTTATTGTAGAGATGAGGTC
>NW_007207355.1:0-335 GCF_000164805.1 Carlito syrichta | reverse complement strand
AGTGGCCACTGCACTTCAGTCTGGGCAACAGAGTGAGACTCCAACTCAAAAAAAAAAAAATACAGGGTAACACTACATAAAAGGGTTCACTCCATCAATAAGAAATATCTATCCTAAACATATATGCACCTAACATAGGTGCACCAACTTTAATAAAGCATCTTCTGGAAAACTATAGAAAGATATTGACTCTAACACCATCATAACTGTGGACTTTAATACCCCACTCACAACCCTAGACAGGTCATCAGGACAAAAAATCAGCAATGAGATCCGGAACCTCAATGTGACTCTTGACCAAAAGGACTTAATTGATACCTACAGAACACTCCATC
>NW_007207354.1:0-1246 GCF_000164805.1 Carlito syrichta | reverse complement strand
AAGTTTGAATCCTAGTTTCAAAACTTCTTAATCATGGCACCCTAAGCAAACTACTTAACAGCCTTATACCTCAGTTGCACATCTCTATCATAGAGCTAATAATGGCATCCACCTTGTAGGGATGCCATAAGAATCAATAAATGTAAATATGTGGTAAAAATTTAGCATGCACACATACTAAGCATTATGTGTTTGTTATCTTACTTTTCTCATGTAAAATAATATCATGGCCGGGCTCGGTGGCTCAGCCTGAAATCCCGCGCCTTTGGGAGGCTGAAGTGAGTGGATTGCCTGAGCCCGCGGGTTCGAGACCCGCCTGGGCAGCGAGATCTCATCTCTACAATAAATCAAAAAAAAAATCAGCCGGGCGTGGTGGCGCATGCCTGTAATTCCAGCTACTTGGAAGGCTGAGGCGGAAGGATCGCCGGAGCCCAGTAGGCCGAGGCTGCGGTGGCCGGGAGCGGCCACTGCACTCCAATCTGGGTGACAGAGTGAGACTCCGACTCAAATAATAATAATAATAATAATATCATGGTCTAACTATCTCTAGTCTCGTTACTGCCGTCTTCCTAAAAACATACATTTGATCATGCAACTTTGCTGCTTGAACATTGTTAATGACTGTGTACTAGACACAGGATGAAGTTAAGCGTTCTGGCATAGAGTACATGGTTCTTTGCAGATGAGAGCCATCTTCCATCATGCTATCTGTTCTAGCAACTGCTTCACTCATCTTCTTCAAAGGTTCACAGTATGCCTATCTCCGATTCTGTACCTTTGCTTGAAATGCTTCTTGCCCTTCCAAACAGGACTCTTGTTTCTTCTTCTCTCTCCCTATTCTTGAAGACCCAGTTCTAATGTTACTGCTCAGTGTGTTTTCTCTGACTTCTAATAATCATTATAACACTTTTCCCCAAAAATAATGACAGCAGCTCACACCATGTGCCAGACACCGTGCTAAACATTTCATATTTATTGCGTCATTTAGTATTTTTAACAACACTATGAGATAGTGCTGATATTAGTCGCCATTATAAAAATGGGGAAACAGGTTAGAGAGGTTAACTAGAATTAACAGTTTCCCTGAAGTTCACTAGGACTTTATCAACTTCTCCATTATTGCTCCATAACCCTGTTATCCACATATTTATTCAAGTGGCTTCCCTCTCTCCCCCTTCTTTTTATTTTTTTTTGAGTTGGAGTCTCACACTGTCTCCCAGACTGGAGTGCAGTGGCCGTTCCCAGC
>NW_007207353.1:0-737 GCF_000164805.1 Carlito syrichta | reverse complement strand
CAAGTAGCAGTAACTACAGCCGTGTGCTACCATGCCCAGCTAATTTTGATTTTGGTAGAGATGAGGTCCCTCCAAGTTGCCCGGGTGGGTCTTGAACTTATGGGCTCAGACAATCCAGTCACCTTGGCCTTGTAAAGAACTGGAATGACAGGCTGAGCCACCAAGACCGGCCTGCCTTTAAAAAAAAAACAAAAACATAGCCTGTTTCTCCCTCTCACACCTTTCTGCGACATTGTAATTTTTTTTTTGAGTTGGAGTCTCACTCTGTCCCCCAGACTAGAGTGTGGTGGCCACTTCTGGCCACTGCAGCCTCGACCCTCTGGGTGCTACCACATCCGGCTAATTTTGTGATTTAATGTAGAGATGAGGTCTTGCCAAGTTGCCCAGGCGGGTCTCAAACCCACAGGCTCAGGCAATCTACTCACCTCAGCCTCCCAAGGCGCGGGATTACATGCTGAGCCACCGAGCCAGGCATCTGCGACATATTCTTATGAAAAATTCACATATCCAGAAAAGCCGAGGGAATTGAGCAGCGAACCCCTTTCTGCCCACTTACAGATTCTGCCATTAATCATTCCTCAGACTTCTTCCACGTTTTTTAAAGTCAACATCTAAATTTTTTTTCTTCCTGGGTATAAATATTTGCAGAGGCTCCAGGAGGTAAATATTGATACTTTGAAAGGAATTGTTGCCCAAGTCTTGAGTTCCCTTGTGCTGCATAAGCCACCGTGATTCCA
>NW_007207352.1:0-332 GCF_000164805.1 Carlito syrichta | reverse complement strand
CCTGCATCTAATGATATGATCATGTGGTTTTTGTTTTGACATCTATTGATGTATTTAATTACATGTATGGTTTTATGAATGTTGAACCAGCCTTGCATACCAGGAATGAAGCCTACTTGGTCATGGTGGATGATTTTTTAGATGTATTGCTGAATCCGGTTTGCTAGGATCTTGTTGAGAATTTTAACACCTATGTTCATCAAAGATATTGGCCTGTAGTTCTCTTTCTTTGTTGGATCTTTACGTGGCTTGGGTATCAATGTGATGTTGGCTTCATAAAATGATTTGGAGAGTGTTCCATCTTTTTCAATCACCTGGAATACCTTCAGTAG
>NW_007207351.1:0-761 GCF_000164805.1 Carlito syrichta | reverse complement strand
CTGAATACCTTCAGTAGGATTGGTATCAGCTCCTCTTTAAATGTCTTGTAGAATTCTGCTGGAAAGCCATCTGGACCAGGCCTTTTTTTTTTTTGTGGGAAGTTTTCTTATTATGTAGTCGATTTCCTTGATTGTTATTGGTCTATTTAGGGTCTCAATTTCTTCTTGTTCCAACATAGGTAGGTTGTGTGATGTCAGAATGTCCTCCATTTCCTTAAGGTTTTCAAGTTTGTTTCCATACAAGTGTACATAGTAGTCTCTAATGATCTTTTGTATTTCTTCAGGGTCAGATGTGACTTCATCTTTTGTGTTTCTGATTGTGCTTATTTGATTTTTTTCTCATTTTTTCTTGGTCAGTCTAGCTAGGGGACCATTGATCTTGTTTATCCTTTCGAAGAACAAGCTTCTTGTTTCATTGTTTTTTGTATTATGTTTTTGTCTTCTATGTCCTGGATTCGGGCTTTTATTTTGGTGATCTGGATTCTTTTGCTGAAATTAGGGTTTTTGTGGTCTTGCTTTTCCAGCTTCTTTAGGTGGCTTGTTAGGTTGTGAATTTCTGTTCCTTCCATTTTCTTCATGTGTGTTTGTAGAGATATAAATTGCCCTCTTACTACAGCTTTCAGGGCATCCCAGAGGTTTTGCTAAGATGTTTCTTCATTTTCATTTGTTTCTAGGTATCTTTTGATTTCTGTTTTGATTTCAGCATTGACCCAGGAGTTGTTTAGCATCATGCTGTTTAGTGTCCATGTCTTTGTGGGTTT
>NW_007207350.1:0-317 GCF_000164805.1 Carlito syrichta | reverse complement strand
TTTCATTGTAAAGGTCTTTCACATTTCTGGTTAGGAAGATGCCAAGGTATTTTATTTTTTGTGTGGCTATTGTGAATGGAATTGTGCTTTTTATTTGGGTCTGTTTGTTTATTATTGGTGTAAAGAAATGCGCTTGTCTTTTGCACATTTATTTTATAACCTGAGACTTTGCCAACGTCCTTTATCAGTGTAAGGAGGTTTTTGACAGATTCTTTTGGGTTTTCAAGGTACATAATCATGTCATCTGCAAAGAGAGCTAACTTGACTTCCTCTTTTCCTATTTGGACACTCCTGATTGCCTTCTTTTCTCTGATTTC
>NW_007207349.1:0-867 GCF_000164805.1 Carlito syrichta | reverse complement strand
ATAAATTTTTTTTAAACCTTTGTACATGAAAGACAGCAGAGAATATATCTATGACCTGGCAAATCCTCCTGGTCACCTTACTCTACATTTTGGGTGAATGCGAAGAAGCATATTAAATTTGCCAAGAATTGTTAGCAGTCTATTTTCAGCATGGTAGTCACAATCAGTAACAGACTGGTCTGCCACTTGGAAGTACAACTAACTTTCTCAGTAGATTTGTCATGCCCGTGGCAGACCATGAAGTTGATGATATTGATAGCTCGTTTTAGTTTGGTAATTCAGGGTAATTAAATTTATAGATCAAATTAGTTTGTGTTTTATTATGCAGGCCATCATCTCTTTTCATGAATGAATTCACAGCTCACCAGAATATGGTTGAGTCTAAAATAGACACTAAAATAGAGATTCATGACTACTAATAAATTTTCTACTCAATTTGAATGTAAACAAGTCTGAAAATTAAGACAAATTGCAATCAGCACTTATCACAAAAAACAAGCTGTTGTAAATGAAGGCTGTAAGCAGAAATCATCTAGTTCCTAACTGTTTTGAGTTTTCAAATCTATCAAAATTAATGTTCATGTTCAAGATGTCATTTTAATTTGCAGAAGTGTCTGAAAATTTGCATTTGATTAAGAAGTGTTGAATGTTTGATTATTTACTTTCAAGTTTAAGTTAAAGAAGGGACTTCATTTTTATTTTGTTATCCCTTTGAAGAGACATGTTTTGTTTTAATCCTTTGGAATATCTGGTAATGATATTTACTGTTTAAGATAGTCTTACATTTCAGATGGCACAAAGAATATGCTTATCTTTATCAAATTATTACCAAAAGAGGTAAAATTCCTGACTTTTAGTAGAGAGGGG
>NW_007207348.1:0-831 GCF_000164805.1 Carlito syrichta | reverse complement strand
AGTCACAATCAGAAACAGACTGGTCTGCCACTTGGAAGTACAACTAACTTTCTCAGTAGATTTGTCATGCCCGTGGCAGACCATGAAGTTGATGATATTGATAGCTCGTTTTAGTTTGGTAATTCAGGGTAATTAAATTTATAGATCAAATTAGTTTGTGTTTTATTATGCAGGCCATCATCTCTTTTCATGAATGAATTCACAGCTCACCAGAATATGGTTGAGTCTAAAATAGACACTAAAATAGAGATTCATGACTACTAATAAATTTTCTACTCAATTTGAATGTAAACAAGTCTGAAAATTAAGACAAATTGCAATCAGCACTTATCACAAAAAACAAGCTGTTGTAAATGAAGGCTGTAAGCAGAAATCATCTAGTTCCTAACTGTTTTGAGTTTTCAAATCTATCAAAATTAATGTTCATGTTCAAGATGTCATTTTAATTTGCAGAAGTGTCTGAAAATTTGCATTTGATTAAGAAGTGTTGAATGTTTGATTATTTACTTTCAAGTTTAAGTTAAAGAAGGGACTTCATTTTTACTTTGTTATCCCTTTGAAGAGACATGTTTTGTTTTAATCCTTTGGAATATCTGGTAATGATATTTACTGTTTAAGATAGTCTTACATTTCAGATGGCACAAAGAATATGCTTATCTTTATCAAATTATTAGCCAAAAGAGGTAAAATTCCTGACTTTTAGTAGAGAGGAGTCTAAATATTTATGTTTCAAAAGTTCCTACAGTGACTGACAGTTCAGAACCCACATTTATATAATTTATAATTATAATCGTGCCATTGTGTACAAAATCCTGATAATTTCTGGTCTTG
>NW_007207347.1:0-693 GCF_000164805.1 Carlito syrichta | reverse complement strand
CTAGCTAGCTAGCTGACATATCTAGCTGACCTAACTAGCTAGATTCCTACCTAGTCAGCTGACTTAACTAGCTGAATTAACTAGCAAGCCAACTCGCTACCCATCTAATGTAACTAGCTTTTTATCCAGCTAGCTATCTAGCTAGACAACTGACTTAATGAGCTAACTTAACTATCCAGTCTCCTGGTTAGCCAGCTGACTAAGCTAGGTGACTTAACTAGGTGGCCAGATGGCTAGCCAGCTGACTTAATTGCCTAGTTACCTAGCTAGCCAACAGTGTAACCAACTGATTTAAATAGCTGACTTAATGAAACAGCCAGCTGGATAGCCAGCAGCCTTAACTAGCTAGCTACCTGGCTAGACAGCTGGATAGCCAGTCTACTTAATTAGCTGATATAACTAAATAGCCTGATTGCTAGGCAGCTGAATTAACTAGCTACCTACCTACATAACCCACTGACTTGCCATCTGACTTAACTACCTACCTTCCTTGCTAACCTGCTGGCCATCAAGCTGATTTAACTATGTTACTTAACTAGCTTGCCAGCTGGCAAGCCAGCTGCCTTAATTAGCTAGCAACACTGCTTGGCAGCTGGCTAGCCAGCTTTCTTAACTAACTGACTTAACTAGGTAGCCAGCTGACTTAACTAACTGACTTAACTAGCTAGCTGCCTAGCTAACCAGCTGACATAA
>NW_007207346.1:0-389 GCF_000164805.1 Carlito syrichta | reverse complement strand
ATATAACTAAATAGCCTGATTGTTAGGCAGCTGAATTAACTAGCTACCTACCTACATAACCCACTGACTTGCCATCTGACTTAACTACCTACCTTCCTTGTTAACCTGCTGGCCATCAAGCTGATTTAACTATGTTACTTAACTAGCTTGCCAGCTGGCAAGCCAGCTGCCTTAATTAGCTAGCAACACTGCTTGGCAGCTGGCTAGCCAGCTTTCTTAACTAACTGACTTAACTAGGTAGCCAGCTGACTTAACTAGCTGACTTAACTAGCTAGCTGCCTAGCTAACCAGCTGACATAAATAGCTAGCTAGCTAGATACCTAGCTAGTCAGCTCACTTATATAGTTATCTAACTAGCTACTTACATAGATAACAAAGTTACTTAAATA
>NW_007207345.1:63378-88310 GCF_000164805.1 Carlito syrichta | reverse complement strand
ACTCCTGGGCTCAAGCAATCCTCCCACTTCAGCTTTCTTTTTTCTTTTTTGAGTTGGAGTCTCACCCTGTGGCCCAGACTGGAGTGCAGTGGCCGCTCCCGGCCACCGCAGCCTGGACCTGCTGGGCTCCGACGATCTTTCCGCCTCAGCCTTCCAAGTAGCTGGAACTACAGGCGCGCCCTACCACGCCTGGCTGATTTTTTGATTTATTGTAGAGATGAGGTCTCGCCAAGTTACCCAGATGGGTCTTGAATCCGCGGACTCAGGCAATCCACTCACCTCAGCCTCCCAAAGGCGCGGGATTACAGGCTGAGCCACCGACCCCGGGGTTCTCTATCTTTTTTGAGTCTTCAAGGGGAGTGCAGGGGTGGAAGAGCTCAAGGACCACAAAACTATGTGATCTTGACTACTAAAGTGGAGATTCGGAGGGAGTTCCAGGTCACTGAGGTAAAGCTCTTGTGCAAGGCAGGCATAGAAGAGTTGACATGGGAAGTGAGAGGTTACTATAGCAAAGAGTCCCACCCAGCACTCCACCTAAGCCTCAGGTAGCTTGCCTTCTGAATGTCAAAGTGCAGCTGACCTCAAAGCCTCAGATGTTCTCTTTGCGCAGCCCACCCTAGCCAGGAACTGTCTGCCACTGAGGAGTTTGCCTCTGGGGCCCATCCCCTCCCAGTCCGACGGAAAGCAGCCATGCTGCCTGAAAGGGTTGAATTCCTGTGATATAATGGTTGAAGCTGCTCAGGGCCTTCCCCCCCCCCACCACTCCACATGGGCTGTGGCAGAGCACAGCTGTTGGTAAGGCAGTTTCTTGTGAGGGACTGCAGTTCTGCACAGCTCAGGAAGCCCTTCAGATCCATGGCAGGAGCACAGAACTGAATTCTCCTTACTCACCTGTGTCTGGCTGCCAGTGGTCTGTGGTCGTCCAGGCAAGAGTCTGGCTTGTTCCAAGTTGATGGATTTTTCTGTTCTTTGCACTATGTGGTTATTATCACCTCTTTGAAGAGTTGTGGGGCAAGCTTCTGTTCCTGTTCCTCTCTGGGTGCTAAGGAAACTCTATCTTGATTTACTTCAAAGCACACTCTAGCTGACTCATGTCGGCCATCTTAATCCAGAATCCTTGTTATTTATATTCAATAATTAATTTGATTTGTCCATGACATTTTGTGGGGAGCAAGCTATTTTGCACTTTGTCCTTCCAATTTGTTTTATCTGACAATTTTTTTTACCATGCTTTTTAATGACATCCTTGTGAATCCTCGCTTCATGTGTGAAAGAGAACCAAGAATGATGAGTGGTTTATTGTGAAGAGAGTAATAATGCAAAATTTAGTGAAGGTGGTACTTTTGGGAGGCATTTCATTGACTTTTATTAGTAATCTCAATGTCAAAAGGCAACAACATCTTGTACCATTAAGACTGTATCTCAATAGGCAAGAACTCAATGGAAGTGTCTCTCATTGTCACTTCCACTGTGATCATAATGGCTCACAAACAGAAAGTAGAAATAGAATCATTATTCATACTTTGTCTGCCAGATTTCTAGATGTAAGTGCTTTTAATGGAAATGCCTCATATGCGCAATTCTCTAAATTCTGGTATTTGTAATGAAAAGTTTAAGAAAGCATATGCTAAATTTTAGATTTTATGTGCCAATGGCTGTTTCATTGATTCATATATTTCTTTACTGTCACTTTCTAGAATAAAAGAAGAAATGTAAATGCTATACCTATGTATAAACAGTTGTCAAGGCCTGTTGACATTATATTGACAAAATGATATGTGTGGGAGAATTGTTACTTACATTTCTTTTTTTTTTTTGAGTTGGAGTCTCACTCTGTCACCCAGACTGGAGAGCAGTGGCTGCTCCTGGCCACCGCAGCCTCGACCTGCTGGGCTCTGGCGATCCTTCCGCCTCAGTCTTCTGAGTAGCCAGGATTACAGGCATGTACTACCACGCTCAGCTGATTTTTTTTTTTTATTATTATTTATTGTAGAGATGAGGTCTTGCCAAGTTGCCCAGGTGGGTCTCGAACCCACGGGCTCAGGCCTCCCAAAGTGCTGGGATTACAGGCTGAGCCACCGAGCCCGGCCTGTTACTTACATTTCTACCCGCAGAGCCCCTGGATTCTGCTTTAGAAGGTCTCTTAATATCTTAATTAATTACTTACAAAATATAACTTCCTATTAACAACAAGAAAAAAATGAGTTTCTTCCATTTGGGTTTTGACTTTTTTTGATGTATGATCTTGGGATAAAGTTTCCTTATGGATCTCTACCTGAAGATGACACTAATAATGTTAAGAAATTCTGCAGCCATCGAAATGAAGCCCAGATTAATTTCTTTAACCTTCATTGAACTCTTTGTCAAATCTTGCTGTGTTTTTGTTTTTTCCATCTTTATATGAAGTACTTTTTTTGTTTTTGTTTTTGTTTTGAGTTGGAGTCTCACTCTTATTGCCCAGGCTGGAGTGCAGTGCCACACTTACAGTCACTGCAGTCTTGAACTGTTGAGCTTAGGCGATCCCTCTACCTCAACCTTCCAAGTGGCTGGAACTACAGTCTCACGCCACCACACCCGGCTAGTTTTTGTGATTTATTGTAGAGAAGAGGTCTCACCAACTTACACAGGTTGTTAGCAAACCTTCAGGCTCAGGCAATCCTCTCACCTCGGCTTCCCAATGTTGTGGGATTACAGGCTGAGCCACCATGCCTGGCTGATGTGGAGTACTTTTTATTCTCTTGTGTATCAGGTTAATATTTTCTAGACTGTACTTTATTTTCATTTTCATTTTTCCTCCTTAACTATAACACAGTTTTAGGGTATAATTTTAATTATTTTTAGGGATTTTGAAAACATACCATATATGTAAACATACCATATATAGTTGTTGATAGAATTTTAAGATATGAACATTATAAAGTAAAAGTTTGTTTTTACTGGTTTAAAAACATGAAGTATGAAATGTGGTATATATAAATGTTATATATATTTGATATCTATAAACAGATAATAATTTTAATATCTTTTGTTAAATATTTTAATATAAGGTAGTTCCCAGAAAAATGTAATTAGAAAACATTTTTTTTCTAATAATGTAATTATTGTAATAGTAATTAGAAAATACTTTTTTCATACCGCTGTGAAAATGGATGGGGGGTTAGCTAAAGATGCTTGGGATTAGCTCACAAGAACATCTTACCAAACTTTGAATGCACAATTCACTTATATACCCATCTTTGGGGATGAAAAAATCAAGTAGATGGGACCAACAGTCCAAGCAATTCAATTAATCACCAGATCCCCATATGCTAAACTAAGATTGACTCCTCAAGCAAGTCACCTCATGAGAGAACATCATCATAATCAAACTTTTCAACATCATTGGATGGTATCTCCCCTGCTCAACTGTTGACAATTTTTTCTGCTCAGAATGAGATTTGTCACTGTTAGAATATTTCCACCTTTGTATAACCTAGAGGAACAAAGTGAGATGCTGTTTCCTTCTCTTCTCCTTTTATACCCTCTTTCTGTCCTCAGCATGCAATAGCATAGGCAAAGAGTGGATACACAAAGTTCCTGTTAAAATTATTTTACCCCTTTGCTCTTGACGCATTCCTAACATACCTTATGCTAAAACTCTCTGACCCCTGGAAAATATGAGAAACCTTGATTACAGCTTTATAATTCAAACCCAAGACACTTCCTTTATCCCAATTCCTCACTGCTACTGGGAGCAAACCATTCAAATCTATGAAACAAAGTTGAATGATGACTGGGTTTAGCTCACAAGAACATCTTGCCAAACTTTGAATGCACAATTCACTTATAAATTGTTCTGATTTTAAGAACTTTATTGTGAAGAGCATGCCAATCATTCTGAATGTGATAGGCAAAATAATGACCCCTTAATCATGTCCATGTCTTAGTCCCCATTGCCTGTAAATCTGTTACGTTGTGTGACAGAGGAGAATTATATTCGATAATCAGCTAACCTTAAAATGTGAAGTTATCCTGGATTATTCAAATGTGCTCAATGTAATCAGAAAGGTCTTTATAAGGTGAAGAAAGAGGCAGAGGAAAATTAGGGAAATGGCAACTTGAAAGGAATTTGTGTCAACATGGCAGGTTTTGAACATCAGCCAAGAATTATGGTCAGTCTCTAGACGCTGGAAAAGACAAGAAAAGGGACTTTAACCCTAGAACCTCCATAAAAGAATGGAGTTTTTTTGACACCTTGATTTTGGCCCAGGGAGACCCACACTGGTCTTCCGACCTGAAGTGTAAAACAATGAGTTTGTGTTATTTTAATCCTATACATTTGTGGATTTTTTTTAACCAATAGAAAATGAATATACTGATTTTATAAAAAAGATGTTTTACTTTCTCTGGAAATCAGCTGGATCATTTTGTTGTGATTGTTGATAGATTTACAACCTAAATGTCAGTATATTGTTGATGAGTTGGGGTATTATAGTGGTTAGGAGTCAGGCTGTAATTCTGGAGCCAGGCTGACAGTCTGCTCTCAAATACTAGATCCTTCACTTACCAGCAGTATGAATTTGTTGCCTTCTATTTCCTTTAGTTGCTGTAGTTATGACAGATGAGTTGCAGTTGATGTTGTGGTGCCCACCTATTTACAAAGCAGGTTCATCTATTCTCTAGCTGCTGGGAGTGTGAACTTCTAAAGGTTGTATCAGCTTTTCCAGAACACCATTCTTAACGAACGGGAGCTGTCTCACCTGAAAATGCCTGTGTGGTTATGACCCTACCCTGGGATTTGTATGAAGGCAGTCGGCAGCCAAAGACAGGCTAACAGGTGCTGCAAAAACTTGATCTCTTGTTTCAACAGAAAAACCATGGCAGTGTAATTCATATTTAGGAGGAGCACTATAGATGTAAAATGTGATTACGAAGTGGCATTGAAGTGAAGGATCACGTTTTGCAGTGCTTATTAGACAGTTATTGGCTTATATGTTTATTTTAACACAATAAAAAATACATCTTGCTTCCACGTTTAGGAATACTGAGTCTATGTACTTTTTCTGTTAAGTAAAATTAAGAATCCTGAATATTTTATTTAAAACAAACATAAGAAGACTCTGAAAAGCGGAGAAACCTCAAAATGCAAGAAAACATGATAGTAAATTCTATGCTTTCTTTTATTTTCGCTTTTTTTTTTTTTTTTTACTTCCTCCCTCATATATCTTAGTGTTCTATCTGAAAGAGACAGCAAACCAGAAACACCAACCATGGCAAATTACAAAAAGCTTAAACAAAAGCTTGCTCTCTCTAGCCAAAAGATCAGGACAGTGGCAGCTTAGCAAGACATAAAGATAATTTAGACAATAACTCTTTTATTCCAACCAAACACTACAAAAATACTGCCTCTACCACCCCCCACACCAGCAAAGGTTAAGTGAGGAGCTTAGATTTCTACTCTGGCCAGTGTTTAATGAGGCTCCCCAATCCTCTGCCTAGAGAATGTCTGATTATGTTACCTAGGAATCTGGGACTTTTAGATTCACCAGGCAGTAACAACCATCTACCTACCCTTGCCCCTGTAGTCAGAGGAAAACATGCGGACAGCCTTATTGTCCACTCAGATCTGGCAATGACAAGAAAGCCCTCCCTTTCCCCACTGGGGAAGTGTCTGAGGAGCCCTGGTGGAGAGTCAGGACTGCCAGTGTGCCCACGGATAATGAGACCACTCCACCGAGGTCACCCTCATGAAGTGCAGCTACCACTCACAGCAAGAATGGTATCAGCAGAGGCTTAGTGGGTGAGGTAGAACTTCTACCCTTGCTCAGCAGTAAGGAAAAGTCTTATCTTAGTCCATTTGACTGCTAAGACAAAATGACTAAGACTGGGTTATTTATAAACAATAGAAATTTATTGCTCACAGTTCCAAGTCTAGGAAGTCCAAGATCAAGGTGCCAGCAGATTCAGTATATAGTGAAGGCCCGTTCCTCATAGATCATACTTCTGTTTTTTATAGAGGGTGCCACTGTGAGGGCATTCCCTTTGACCTCTTTTATAAGGACACTAATACCATCCTTGAAGGCAGAGTCCTCATTACTTAATCACATCCCAAAAGCCCCTATCTTTTAATAACATCACATTGGGTATTAGGTTCTAACATATTCATTTCTGAGGGACACCAACATTCAGACTCTAGCAAGTGTCTACTTCCTTCACATGCCATGGAAAACCTGGGTTCCTCCCCTGATCTGGTAATAATGAGACCATGGTTCCCTACTCCCCGTGAAGCAATGTCAAAGGAAGCTCACTATAAAATAAGATTTAATTGAGGCTCATAACACCAAAAATGTTTATATTTTAATAAAAAATAATAAATAATACCAATCTCTGAGAAAAATCAATGTGAATGAATAAAAAAAATCAATAAATGTAGACACCAACACAATAATGATGTTAGTGTTACTCAACAAAGAATTTGAACCAGTCATAATAAAACATTTCAATAAGTAATTATGAACTTATGCCTCCCAAAAATATTTTGAGGCAAATATTAGCAAAACCAGATAACAACAAAACAAAGAACAAGAAAGGAAAAAAAAGCCCTGAAGATAAATATCTTAAATAGAAACATAAAAAATTCTTAACAAAATTTGAGTAAATGGAATTTAGTAATATATGAAAAGAATTAGATATCATGATCAAGTGAGATTTACTCCAGGAATTCAAGACTGGGTCAATACTTGAAAATCTATTAAGATGATCAACTATATTAATATGTTAGAGAAGAAAAGTCACATGATTATATCAATTAATGCAGAAAAACCACTTGATAAAATTCAACACCCATTTATGGTAAAAATCTCTCCACACACTAGAAATAGAAGGGAACTTCCTCAACTTGATAACAAGATCCATAAACAGTCTACAGGTAGTGTTATACTAAATGCTGAATGACTGATTGCTTTTCTCCAACAGAACAGACAAGGCAAAGATGGCCCTTCTCATTACTCTTATTCAGTATAATACGGGATGTTCTATCCAGTGAGGACAAGAAAAAGAAATACAGATCGGAAATAAAGAAATCTATATTTGCAGAAGATATAACTGTCTACATGTAAAAGCCTAAGAAATTTTCAAAATAACTGTAAGTGGTGAATTCAGCAAAGTCACAGAGTACAAGACCAACATATAAAATTAAATAGTTTTACTACATACTAGCAATGAAAACTTTGAAACAGAAATTAAAAAAATATACACAATACATTTATAGTGCTTATAATAAAAATATATAGATATAAATTTAATAAAACATGCACAGGACTTATATGCTGAAAATCACAACATGTTAATGAAATAAATGCAATTTTTAAATGTCATAATAAACTTTGGGAGGCCCAGGTGAGAGGATTGCCTGAGCCTGGGTGTTCGAGACCAGCCTGGGGCAACTTGGTGAGATCTCATTTCTACAATAAATAAAAAAATTAGTTGGGAATGGTGGTGCATGCCTGTAGTTCCACCTACTTGGAAGGCTGAGGTAGAAAGATCAACTGAGTCCAGCAGATTGAGGCTGCAGTTGTCGTGAGCAAGCCATTGCCCTCCAACCTGGGCAATAAGAATGAGACTCCAACTAAAAAAAAAAAAAAAGTCATAATAAAAAACAGTGACATCAAATGCTTTTAATGAAACAGAAAAAGCATATTACGCATACAGTACTGGTGGGAATATAAAATGTTACACCCACTCTGGAAGACATTTTGTTAGTTTCTTTATTCTATTCTTTTTTCTTTTCTCTGTACAAACCCTTGTGTCGAGGGCTGGCTTTCAATAGATCGCAGTGAGGGAGCTGCTCTGATATGTTCGAAACCCCCACCCAGAAGCGTTAGTTTCTTATAAAACTAAACATACAATTACTATATGACCCGAAAATTGCATTCCAGGACATTTATCCTAGAAATATGAAAAGTTATGTTTATACTAAAACTTGTACACATATGGTCATAACAGTTTTACAGGTAATAGCCAAAAACTGCAATCAGTTCAGATGTCCTTCAGTTACATATTATGGATTACTACTCTGCAATGAACAGGAATGGGCTACTGATACAATAACAACCTGCATGAATCTCCAGAGAATGCTGTTGAATGAAAAATAGTCCATTCCAGAAGCTTTCATACTGTATGACTCCATTTATATACAGTTCATTGAATGACATAATTGTACAAATGAAGAACAGATTAATGGTTACCCAGGATTAAGAAAAGAGTAGTGGATGTTGGATGTGAGAGGATAAATCATCAATTTAAGGAATCCTTGTGGTGATTAAAATATTCTTCATACTGACTGTTAATGGATGTTTCATCGCATGTACTATTGTTTTGCAAGATATTACCATTGGGGGAAACTAGGAAAATATCATATGGGTCTACTCTTTATTATTTCTTACAACTGCATGTGAATCTGAGATTATCTCAGAATGAAATTTAGTTTAAAAATTCTAAGAAAATCACAAACAATACAGCTTAAAGATTGCTGCCAGCCGGGCTCTGTGGCTCAACCTGTAATCCCGTGCCTTTGGGAGGCTGAAGTGAGTGGATTGCCTGAGCACGAGGGTTTGAGACCCGCCTGGGCAGCGAGGCCTCATCTCTACAATAAATCAAAAAAATCAGCTGGGCGTGGTAGCGCATGCCTGTAATTTCGGCTACTCCGAAGGCTGAGGCAGAAGGATCGCCGGAGCCCAGCAGGTCGAGGCTGCAGTGGCCGGGAGCGGCCACTGCACTCCAGTCTGGGCGACAGAGTGAGACTCTGACTCAAAAAAAAAAAAAAGATTGCTGCCTATTTCAAGTGAGTTTAGATCTTGTATATATATTTTTAAATAAATTATTTGGAAGTCCTTTTGGCAATTTCTATTTTAGTGTAAATTTTCCTGAATCATATTTTTATTGAGTGCTTTCATTTCTTCTTTTGAAAATTTCTTGTTTTCGCTTATTATTGGATAGTACTTTTTTTTTCAAGCTATTGTCAGTGATCATACGTTTCATACAATTAAGTGTTCATGTTTTGGGAGCAGATTTGGTTTTGGAAACAGTCTTAAATGATTAGATCCTATATCTAGTAAATGGAGAAAGCATCAACCTAGAGTAGCAAGTTTTTGGTTAAAACCAATATTCAATTACACAAATTGATTTTATTTGTGATATTCAAACTGTCTCTGGAGTCAATTTCCAACAAGGTGTTTTAAATATAGTTTTAGCTGTGGTGACATAAAGATATGCACATACAGATTTCCAAGATAAGGTATCTGGATGCTTTTCCTGTGGAACATTTGTTTAAATAATATTTAAGAATGTTGTTTAAATACCTCATTATGTATTGGCCATTCTTTGTATTAACAAGGAGAAAAACCATGAACCAATGGTTAAACGGCTTGTATATATCATCACACATTTCTGCATGTTTTTGTTTCAGTTAATAGCAGGGTGCTGCACTGGCACAAAGTGCTGCTGTCCTGCCCAAGGTAAACTCGAGAAGAACAACTGAGGGGAAACACCAAGACAGAAAAGAAAATAGAAATCCAGTGAGATAATGAAGTTGTTCTAAATCAGTGGGTGTGAAGCTACTGGGATGAGAGTTTGCTTTTGTGGTCATAGCTAATGCATTTGTGGCATAATTAAATTGGAAAGGAAAAACTTGATTGACCCACTGCCATTGTTTGGGGACAATTAGTGGCAACATAGGAGTCCTCAGAAATAAAACCTTGAATCAAGAAGCACTGCTTAGAAGGAACCACAGAGTAAAGTAAAATTTATAGGGATTTATCATATGGTTGCCTTTTCAATCCTTCTTTTAGATCTTTGGACTTTATAATCGAAGGAATATTCTTTCTAACTGTCCCTTTTTCCCTGGAGACTGAATACTCATGTCTGGTAATTAAAGAACAAATTCAGGAGTGGCTAGTCTTACTTTTACAGTTAATAATTAAGTTGGAAATATTTTACTACTTCTTCAAAATTTTGGGTCTCTAAAGTATTAATTCCCATTAAAGTTTATTTTTGCTAGATGACCTAAATATGATTCCCTAGTAACTAAAGATAGAGATTCCACTTGCCACTTAGCAAACAGATATACAATGGAGCTACTTATATTGTCTAGGTTGATGGACCTCAGTTGATACATAATTTAGGGAGGAAAGTTAAATCTGGAATCCAGTTCTGCCAATAATTTAGATCCTTCAGCAGAGAAAATTTGATTTATCTCATTAAGAGTCTTGGCCAACTGAGGTGCCAACTGAGGGAGAAGAAAACAAATGGAAAATAAAAGATTAAAGTGATAAATAAAAACTATGGTCTTGTGACCAGTTACAGAAACAAGAGCTATATTAGCTTTAGATATTCTTCTTTTTTCTTTTTTTTTTTTTTTTTTGAGTTGGATTCTCACTCTGTCACCCAGACTGGAGTGCAGTGGCTGCTCCCGGCCACCGCAGCCTCGACCTGCTGGGCTCCAGTGATCCTTTAGCTTCAGCCTTCCAAGTACCTGGAATTACAGGCACGCTCTACCACCCCCGGCTGATTTTTGATTTATTGTAGAGATGAGGTCTTGCCAAGTTGCCCAGCAAAGTTTTTATCTGAAAGTTCTTATCTGAAAGTTCTGAAATGGTTGCATCATGATTTGTGAAAGAAATACCCCGAGTTGTGACAAACAGATGACTGGTTCTTTTTCCATATGGTGCATGTGCCCACACTGAGTTGAATGTTCAGCAGTTTTTGACCAAAAACGGCATAACCTTGTTCCCCACCCTTCTTATTCTTCTGATCTCAGCCCTGGTGACGTTTTTCTTGTTTCCCTAGATGAAAAGGTCCTCAAATAGAAATGTTTTGCCAATATGGAAGAGGTAAAATAAAAAATGGCAGAAGCACTATAAAGCATCAAAATTGAGGAGTTCAAAAACGGTTTTGAGCAGTGGAAAAGCATCTTGATAGGTGTATTGCATCAAACAGAGAAAGTACTTTGAAGGTGACTGACTTTTAAGCATGAATGAATAAGTACACAATAATTTATAAGTGAACTCTATTTTTATATAGGGGTCCCCCTCATATATAGTTACCCTATCACTTTTTTTTTTTGAGTCAGTAACTCATTCTGTTGCCCAGGATGGGGTGCAATGGCACAATCACGGCTCAATTCACTGCAGCCTTGACCTCCTGGGCTAGGGTGATCCTTCCACCTTAGCCTCCTGAGTAGCTTAGACTACTGGTGTGCGACAGCACATCTAGCTAATTAGAAAAAAGAGTAGAGACAAAGTCTTATTATGTGGTCCGGGCTGGTCTAGAATGCCTGACTCAAGCAGTTCTCCTTCCTCGACCTCCCTGGTTATTGGGGTTATAGGCATGAGTCACTCAATTATTTTTCTTGCCTAATTCCTCTGGATAGAATCTCAAATACAGTGTTTAAAAAAAAAAAAAGTAGTGAGAGCAGACATCGTTTTCTTGTTTCAAATCTTAAGAAGAAAGCATTCAATTTTATACATCTAAATATAATTTTATCTGTGAATATTTGGTAGATTACCTTTATCAGATTGAGAAAGCTCTCTTCTATTTCAAGTTTGTTTCTATTATAAAAGAGTATCAGATTTTGCAAAATGTCTTTTCTGCATCTATTAAAATGATCATGTGGTTTTGTCCTTTATTCTTTTATGATGGTATATTACATTGTTTGGCTTTTAGATATTACGCCAACCTTATATTACTGAGATAAAGCCCACTTGGTCATTATATGAATTCTTCTGATAAGTTGCTGGTTTCACAGTATTATTTGAGGAATACCTGTTTCTTATATTCATAAGGAATATTGGGTTGTGGTTATTAGTTCTTGTGATGTCTTTAGTGTTAGAATCAGGGGAAAATACTAACTTTATCTTTAAAAAGTGTTCTTAGAAAGTATTGTCTTTTTTCCTATTTTGGAAAGAATGTTTGAAGGATTAGTAGTAATTTTTCTTTGAATATTTTGTAGAATTCACCACTGAAGTCATCTGAACCTTAACTTTCTTACAAAAATATTTTAAATTACTAATCAAATGACTCTAATTATTATAGGTATATTCAGATAGTCTTTTTTTTCTTGAGTTAGTTTTAGTAGTTTGTCCAATTATATGAATTTGTTCATATGCTCTAGAATATAATTTTTATAATTTTTTGGCATAGTTACTTATAATCCTATTTATTTCTGCAAAGTTGTCAGTGATGTCATTTCTTTTCTGATTTTAATAATTGAAGTTTATTCACTTTTCTTGGTTAGTTTTTCAAAAGATTTGCTTTTAAAAATCTTTTTCAAAAAAATCTTAGCGTTTGTTAATTTTCGTCGTCTTTTTCTCTTATCTACCTTAGGTACATTAAATTTAATTTTCATCATTTCCTTCCATCAGTTTCCTTTGGGTTAGGTTCAGTATTTTTGTTTGTCTGTTTGTTTTAGCTTCTTAAAGTAACAGGTAATGTTATTAATTTGTTATTTTTTCTTTTGAAATACAGATATTTATGGCTATACATTTTCCTCTTAGCACAATTTATGTACCCCAGAAATTTTGGAATGTTTTGTTTCTCTTTACATTTATCTCAAGTTATTTACTAAGTTATTTTGCGAATTTTTCTTTGATCTTTTCATTATTTAGGAGTTTGTTGTTTAATATCCACATATTTATGAATTTGTCAAATTTTCTTTTGCTATTAATTTTCAATTTAGTCAAATAAATCACTTTTATGATGTTAATACTTTCAAGTTTTGAGTCTTGGTTTATAGTCTAAAATGTAGTTAAGAAAATATTCCTTTTATAATTGAAAATTATAAGTTCTGCTGTTGTTGGGTGGATTTATCTATTAATGTCTTTTAGATTTAGAAGATATATAGTGTCTTTTAAGTCTACTTTTCCCCATTTAAAAAATCTGATTGTTCAATCCATTCTAGAACATGAAGGTATTAGAGTCTTTAACCGTTATTATTTTATTCTATATTTTTCATTTCAATTTTGTCAGTTTTTGCTTCATGTACTTTCAGACTCTTTTGATACCCCAAATAACATATATATTATCATTTATATGCCTTCTTCATGGAATTTTTTTATTGTAAAATGTCCTTTGTGGTGTTTAGTAACAACTTTTGTTAAAAGTTTATTTGGTTTTATTAGTATAACCCCTCTAGTGCTTTCGGTTATTGGCTACATAGTGCATATTTTTACCTTCTTTTATTTTCAAAATGTTTCTGTATTTGAATATGTCTGTCTTTTGTAGATACCATGTAACTAAATCATGTTTTTACTTCTTAAATTCATTCTGTCATCTCTGACTTTGATTGAAGTGTTTAATTCATGTATACTTAATGTAATTCCTGAATAAGTGGATTTATATCTACCCATTTGCTATTCTTTACATTTCTATGTCTTTTTCTATTTCTCTATTTTGAAATCACTGTTTCCTCTTATAAAAATAGGTGTGGTATAATATTTTAATTTCTTTGCAGTTTATCTTATTATGATATTTAAGATTAATAAAAATTAATTTTAACAGTATTCAAGTAGACTATAAGAACTTTGCCTCAATATTATTACATTCCACTTACCCTCTTTTGGGTATTAATATTATACAAATTACATTTGAATAAATTCTAGGCTAATGTTGTACAGTTAACTTGTAAATCAAGTAGAAGAGGAAAATACAAAAAACACATTTATACTGTGTTTTATATTTCCCTATGTTATGCTGCCTTCACTTATGCTCTTAATTTCTTTGTGTTAATTTAGCTTCTGTCTAGTCTCCTTTCGTTTCAGTTTGAAGGATGCCCCTTATATTTCTTGTAGTGCAGGTCTGCTGTTGATGAGTTCTTTTATACTTAAAAAAATCTGGAGACATTTAATTGAATCTTCATTTTTTGAAGGATTATGTTGCTGTATGTAGAATTCTTATACTTATTTTGCTTTCTTTCAGCACTTTTGAATGGTAATCCTACTACTCTTTAGCCTTTATAATGTCTCAAGAGAAATTAGCTGCTAATAATATTAATGAGGTCTCCCTGTACATGATAAGCCATTTTAATTTTGCTTGTATATGATAAACATTTTTATTTTGTTGCTTTAAAGATTTTCTCTCTCTTCTGGTTTTTCACAGTTTGATTATGACATGTCTGGGTGTGGTCTTGTGAGTTGCTTCTACTTGGATGCATTGAGCTCCTTGTTTGTGTACAATAATGTTTTTTATTATATTCTGGGCATTACTTCTTAATTCTTTCCTCTTCTCTGAGACTTTCATTGCACATATTTGATATGTATAATGGTATTCCACAGGTCTCTAAAGCTCTGCATATTTGTTTTATCATTCTTCTTTTCTTTCTGTTACTCAAATTGGATAACCTCAATTGGTCTACCCTTAAGCTTCTTGATTTTTTAAAAAATTTTTTTCTGTCAGCTCAAATTTGCTGTTGAGCTCTCCTAGTGAAATTTGTATTTAGGATATTCTAATTTTCAACTCCACAATTTCTATTTGGTTTTTTATAATTTCTAACTCTTTACTGCTAGTTTCTATTTGTTGAGGAAGCACTTTCAGACTTTTCTTCAATTTGTCAGAAAATTTTTTTTTAGGTTTTTGGACAAATTTATAACAACTTTTTACAAGCTTTGTCTAGTATGTCTAACATCTGGACTTCCTTGGGAATACTTTATATTTATTGTTTTTTCTTCTTCCTGTTTAGGGGTCATATATTTCCTATTTCTGGATTTGTCTTAATTTCCTATTTAAAACTAGAATAGTATTGTTTGTATTCCTTAGAGTTTGCAGTTGTTTTTTTTTTTTTAATTATTTTTTAAGATTAATTCTGTAAAGATTGTATTTTTTTCTCTCATGCAACCAGTTAACTTAGTGGTCAGTCAATGACTTGACAGAGATTTCCTTATACACTTTCAACGAGTAGGTTTTCTCTCCTTTGCAGAAGAGCTCTGTGTACATAGGCTGGGACTTTGATTCAGTGTTATAACAGTTTACAACTCTGCCTTAAGTCTCACTTAATGTGTTTGTAGAGCTTAACATTTAAAGATAAAATCTTAGGGACTCCTCAGGACTTGTCTGGGTGTGTGTACAGCTCTGCTCATGGAAATACTTTATATTTACTGTTTTTTTTTTTTTTTTCCTGTGTGGGGGTCATATATTTCCTATTTCTGGGTTTGTCTTAATTTCTTACTTAAAACTGGAAATTAAACATACAGTTTTATTACATTATTGTTCTTATTCCTCATGTACAGGACCATTTATATTCTCAGGAATATGCTAGGTCTTTTCACAACCCCTAAAATCTTCTTATTCTCTATATTTATTTTTAAGTTTTTACTTCTTGTTTACCTCAACTAGTGTTGCCATGTTAGGGATCTACAATGATAAACAATTGCTACTGATAGTTTTTGGTAAATTCCCTGGGGATAGATAATACCGCACCTAGTGAGCTCTGAATCAAATAAAATAGAGTCAAGCTCTGTAGATGAGAATATTTCATAGAGCTTTCAGGCAGGTGCAATAATGACAGTTCTTTGGGAATAGGTTTTCATGGATGCTCCAAATACATTCTTCTTTGCGTATACTATACTATTATTTTCCACAGCTACCAAAGTTCCAAGACTGTTGTTTCCAAGACTACCAAAGAGGTGGGGTGAGGAAAATGGAAATAGAGATAATTAAAATGTCACGAAGTTCATCTTTTTTTAACCCAAAATTCAGCCCATTTTCTTGAATAACCATTTATTATGGATTATTTTAAACTTTTGCTTAATGTACAGAAATCTGAAAATATTGACATTGAAAATGTTGCATGTGTTTTCATGGCTTTTATGAAGTAGTAGATTTTTAGAGGTTCTTGCTCTTTTATTAGGTGTGCATATCATCAGCAGCATGAATGTAAGTGACCAAAATTAAGTTCTATAAAATGATATATAGCATTTTTTGTAAAATAAAAACCAACTAAGATTACAAAAAATATTAGAAAGTACAGAAAATTAAAAGAAATGCAGGAAACAATACAACTGGGATTTGGAATAATAGTCATCTTTGACAGGAGAGGTAGAGGGATGATATGATGATTATACACGAATAAAAGGATATTATGAAAAAAGATTATGATAAAACTTCCTGAGTTTCAAGTAAGAAATGAAGAGATAAACAAGTACCATATTAGCTTGTGAGCATTTCAAAATTAACAATGAGTAAAACAAACAAAACCTCAAATGCTCAACTTCAGTTTTCTTAGATTTATAATCCACATGTACTCTGCCAACCCTCATGCACGGGGAAGTGTGTGCACACTTTTGACAAACAGCCCAAGGCATTCAGCATTATACTTGATCAACCATGTTTTAATATGTGTGATATCTAGCGTCATAAACTAAATTGAAAGGGCATATATGCTTCCTGCTTTCAGATTCAGCTCTGCAATAGAAATTGAAAACTAATATGTTAAGGCTTTTGTTTTTTTTCTATTTGTTGAACTCATCTTAGTCTTTGATGTTGCTACTCTATTTGATCCAGATTTTTATGATTACCTCTTTAGGCTACATGAACTACTTAGACAATGGTGATGTTGGAAAGGTAGCAAGTTAAGATATAAAAATGCAGCATTTGCTTTAATAAATCTAAAGTCTTATTTGAAATGGTCCTAATTTTCAATTATCACCATCCACCATTCAAAATATCCTGTGCTGTAAGTATAGTTTTGCAGCAGATATTTATATTTGGGTTTGCTAAATCTAACCACTTGTGATGCTTCACTTAAGAACTTGGCCTGGGAATTTATTGCAAAATAGTAGTTTGGGAGAAGTTACATTTAGTAGAAAACACTCAATCTTTGAACCCTGCTTCCTGACCTTTCATTTTTCTCACCTTGGCTTTAGTTTTTCATAACTTGTTGACATTGGGCTACCTCATTTCTTCTTATCTGTTTGATACTGAGCTAAAAGCCTTTAGAGCATTCACTGGAGGCAAAAAAAAAAAAAGACTTATAGAAGTTTATTAGAGTCTCTTTTACAATTCTGATTTAAAGATTTGAATGAAATGTTTATGAAAGGAAAAATCAATTTTCATAAATCCTCTCAGGTGGATATCAATTGATCCAATAAATCAGTAGGAATTTATACTCTCTCGCTTGCACAATGATAAGTGTTTATACCAACACTTATTGTAAACATTATCCAACAAGAGTTAGAGAAAGAAAGTGCTGGAGGACTAAAGGAGTTGGAAAACACCGCAAGACCCATGTGCTTTGTATTTCTTTTAATTTTCCACCTCATTAACATCTCAGATGAAAATATGCTGAATGTTCAGAAGTTTTACTCCTTTATTATTAAATTCCTCATTGCAAGCTACAGTCTTTATTGCCCTCAGGGGGTGTGTGTCTGTGTATATGGATATGGATATGTGTGTGTTTGTGTATAAAATGTTTTATACTTATCCACATAGTTTACTGGAGCCACAATAAAGAGATGTAGGATACTAGCTGGATGTTTGATGAACTTTTTGGAGAAGTAATTATTGTCTAGAATAAAATATAACTACACTCCATAATAGTCATGCTAGAAAACGTCTGCTATAAAACTTTCCATGATATCTTAAAAAGTAAGGAAGAAGAATCCAGGGTATATGAAGAAAGCATTGCTTCCAGTTTCAGCTCTTACATTAAATATTTGGGATCATGATAAAGTCTTTTTTTTTTTTTATTCTAGGATTCCTTGCACAACATGGATTAGAAAATACTGTTTCCAAGGTTGTGGTTATTTCCTCTGTGTTTTGTTTTTTTTTTCTCCTTCAGCTCCGTATTTAATCACACTATTTCAGAAAGTCTTGTGTGTTTTCTATTAACCTATTTACTTTTTGCCTTACTAAGTAGAATGCTAATTTCCAGAGAGCAAGTACTTTGATTTATTTATCTTTCTGTCACATATATAATGAATTTTAAGGTGATTTTCACGTTTAAACCTACATGAAAAAGTACTTTATCATTTTTAATTATTTCAATATATAATTTACACTTTATAAGTATTTAGCAAATTAATATATTTCAACTTGACAGGATAAGACCATATGTCCTTTGAAATTATAATATGCTATCTAAATAAACTTTGCTTAATTTGTGCATGTAGGTAAAGCTATCCTCTTTACATAAAATTCTTGCTGTGCACATATGTCTTTTTACTGTTTTTTTCTTTAAAATGTAAGTCAGTTGCACATATTTAACTTCACTCAGCAAAAAATAAATCACTATTTAGTCAAGAACATAAATAGTTAACATGAGGAAAACTGAGCATGTATACTAATATTTTGGTTACAAAATATGAAAAATATAGCAATTGATAATTTACAACACAGTAAATTATATACTGCATTAGAAATTCTTATTTTGCTAAAGCAAGCTATTTGACTTTATATTTTGAAGTCAAGGTCATTTTTTCTTTCCTGTCTCATCATCAGTACATTTAAAAAATTGTGTCTTAATTTTTATCTATATCTCTGTATATAGATATATATATATATCATGCTTGGCTATTGTGACTAATACGTAATAAGCATCGGAGTATATATCTTTGAGATTGTGATTTCAGTTACTTTGGATATATTACTCAGAAGTGGGATTGCTGGATCATATAATAGTTCTGCTTAACTTTTTTTTAAAAAACCTCCATATTTTTTCCTAGGCTGGCTACATTTCAACCATGATTGTACAAGTGTTTCCTTTTTTCCTCATCTTCACAAACACTTGTCTTTTGTCTCTCTCTCTCTCTCTCTCTCTCTCTCTCTCTCTCTCTGTGTGTGTTTTGATAACAGTCATCTGAGAAGGTTTGAGGTAATATCTACTATGGTTTTGTTTTGAAGCTCCCTGATGATTAGTGATATTGAGCACATTTTCATATCTTGCTGAGCACTGTTATTTTTTAAAAATATTCCACTCCTTTGCCCATTTTTATTTGGGTTATTTATTTATCTATTTATTTTCTATTTAGTTGTAAGAATTCCTTGTATATTTTGGGTATTCAACCCTTTATAGAGATAAAAATATGGTCTAGGTCTAAAGGTTTGTGTCCCCTCAAAATTTATATGGAATCCTAACCTCCAAGAGGATAGTATTAGAAGGTAAGGGCTTTTGGCAATAACTAGGTCATAGGGCAAAGGTCCATGAATTAGAGTAGAACCCATTTAAAAGAGGGCTTTGAGAGACTCCTCATCCCATCTGCCATGCAAGATTACAGTGAAATATGACCATCTATTCATTAAGTAATAGGACCTCACCAGATAGTGAATTTGTCAGTGTCTTAATCTTGGACTTCCTAGTATCCAGAACTGTGGGAAATAAATTTCTGTTATTTATAAGTCACTCAGATACTGTATTTTATTATAAAAGCTTGAATGGACTGTAAGACATTTGTTCTTCCATTTTATAAACTGTCTTTTCATTTTGTTGATTGTTTTCTTGTGCAGAAGCTTTTTAATTTGAAGCTGTCTCGTTTTTCCATTTTTGCTTTTGTTGGCTATGCTTTTGGTATCATTTCCAAAAAATCATTACCAAGACCAATGTCAAGAACTTTTTCTTCTGTTTTCTTTTTGCAGTTTTATGGCTTCAGGTTTTAAATTAATCTTGAATCCATTTTTTTTTTTTTCAGGATCGCACGTTGCATTTAGTTGTCATGACCCTATGTTTATTTAGTCTACTTTAATCTATGAATCCATGGCTACAAAGAACATTATTAGGATAAATGGAAAGAGTTGAAGGGAGAATGAAGATTAGAGTGAATTACTGAATTCATGTTAATTTTAATGTAAAAATTACTGTATTCATGTTAATTTTCGTCTAAAATTACGGTATTTTCGTTAATTTTAATCTAAATGTGTTTCTACTTTAAAAAAATGTAGACATTATTTTTAAGCAGCTTTAGGATCACAGCCAAATTAAGTGAAAGTTCAGAGAATTCCCACATATTTCTTACCCCCACACATTACAGCCTCCCGACTCTCTCATTAGAGTAGTACATTTGTTACAATCAGCTAACATACACTAACACATAATTATCACCCAAGTCCACAGTTTACATTAGGGTTCACTCTTGCTGTTGTGTATTCTATGGATTTTGACAAGTATGTAATGACTTGTATCCACTATTATACTATCGTAGGGAAGAACTATACTGCCCTAAAAATTCTCTGTGCTCCACCCATTTACTCTTCCCTTTCCCTAATCCATGGCAACCACTAATTTTTGACTCTCTCTGTAGTTTTGCCTTTCCCTGATGTCATATATTTGAAACCATATAGTGTAGAGTTTTCATACTGGCATTTTTTTCACTTTGTAATATGTATTTAATTTTCTTCCATGTCTTTTCATGGCTTTTCAACTTATTTTTTTTAGTGTGGAAGAATATTGTATGGAAGTACTAAAATTTTGTTATTTATCCATTCACTTACTGAAGGACATCTTGGTTGCTTCCATGTTATTGGCAGTTATTAATATAGCTGCCATAAACACCCATGTGCAAGTTTTCATTTAGTAGTAAGTTTTCAACTCATTTGACCAAAGGCCAAGGAGTGCACTTCCTGGGTTATAATGGTAAGAGTATGTTTAGTTTTATTTTTAAAAAATCAAAAACCAAAAAAATACACCTTCTAAACTGTCTTCCAAAGTGGTTGCACCATTATGCATTTGTGCCAGCTATGAATAAGAGTTGTTCTTCCTTCAAATCTTTGCCAGCAATTGGCATTATCAGTGTTTTGTATTTTAGCCACAGAATCCATTTCTGAGTGAATTCCACTTTTTTTTGCATATGGATATCCAGTTTTCTCAACCTTATGTATTAAAGAGAAATACTGCCACTTGCAGCAACATGAACAAAACTAGAGGATATCAGCTAAGTGAAATAAGTCAGATACAGAAGGACAAAAATAAGATACCACTTAAAGTTAAAATAGTCAAACTCATATAATCAGAGAGTAGAATAGCAGTTGCTAGGAGCAGTGAGTTATTAATCAAAAGGTACAAAGTTTCAGTTATGCAAGATTAATATATGCTAGAGATCTATTAGCCTGGTTCCTATAGTTAACAATACTGCATTGTATACCTAAAATTTTGCTAAGTAACTATACTTTATATGTTCTCATCACTGTCACAATAATAATAATAATAAATACAGAGGGTGGGAGAAAACTTTTTGAGATAATGGATATATTTATGGCATAGATTATGGAGATGGATTCACAGGTATATATTATCTCCAAACTCATCTAGTTATAAATATTAAAATATACATAGCTTTTTGTATGTCAATCATACCTTAACAAAATGCTTTAAAATTAAAATAATTATATCCATAAAAGTAAAACTGAACTAGAACCCATGGCTACAAAGAACATTATTAGGATAAATGGAAAGAGTTGAAGAGAGAATGAAGATTAGACTGAATTACTGTATTCATGTTAATTACTAATTTTGATGGCGCTATTATGGTTATATAAAAGAATGTTCTTTCTTGGATGCAAATAACAATGTTTTCAAGAGTTATTATGAATGATGGTACATGAAGTTGGCAACTTACTCTAAAATTATTTAGAAATAATTAAATCATATTTGAAACTTTTCTTTGGGGGCTTTATCTTTGGAAATACTTGAAAACAAAACAAACTAAAAATACGCTTTGAAACTATTGATTGCTCTGTCTGTCAATTGTAGCATTTCTTCAAATATGTTCCTCAGTTTATCAGGATTTTAGTTGCAGTTGCATGTAAAATTCTTTAAGTCAAATACATTAGGAAAATATTGGTTAAGTAAAGTTAAGCAAGTTTCTTAAATGTAGACCTTCTTAGAGCCTTAAACATAATAAATATGTTGTTCATCTCAAAAAAGGTGAAATAATACCTGATGATAATTGTCCAAAGCTGTGGATACTTCTCTCTTTATCAACTCTCAATTCCATCACTCTGATAATTAAATTATTCTGCTTATTTAATAAAATATTTAGCAGAATCAACCTGTACTATTTTAGTTTTTAATCTTTTGACTTTTTTTTAAATGAAAGCACAACTATTTAAAAAGAAGAACATAAAATTCATTGGAAATCCCCCTAGCCAGGGACTATGACCATGACATTTTGATATCTTTCTTTTTATTAGTACTCCTCCCTGCAGTCTGTTTTGCACTATTTGTCATTAATCTTGCACTATAGTAATATTTTTACTTGACAGAAAGTGACTATGTGTCCTCACATACACACAGCCTCCTCCACCATCAAATCCTCAGCCAGATGGTATATTTGTTACATTTAGTGAAACAACATTGACATTTTGTTCCAAAGTCTATAATTACATTAGGGATCACTCTTTGTGTTGTATTTTCTATGGGGTTTGATAATTGTATAACCACATGTATTCAACATTAAGTATCATATAGAATAATTTTCCTGTCCTAAAAATTCCTTGTGCTCCACTTATTCATCTCTCCCTTCTTCCAATCCCTTGACAACCACTGATTTTTCTTTTTTAACTGTCTGCATAGTTTTGCCTTTTCCCGAATAAATGTTAAATCGTTTTAGACAGCAGTTTTTTATTTTATTTTATTTTATTTTAAGTGTATGAGAACTGTAGAAGCAAGCTTGTTACCCTACATGCTTGCCAGTTCTAGGTATTAGTGTTTAAAAATATTTGACAATGTAATCACCATAAGAATTTTTAAATGTTCTAATTTAATTCCAGTTTCATTCTTGCTTTCTGTCTTTGACTATTCTGGCACACACTTGCTTTCCTACAATCTACCAGTGGATTTTTTTTTTTTTTTTTTGAGTTGGTCTCACTCGGTCGCCCAGACTGGAGTGCAGTGGCCACTCCCGGCCACCGCAGCCTTGACCTCCTGGGCTCCGGCGATCCTTCCGCCTCAGCCTTCCAAGTAGCCGGAACTACAGGCCTGTGCTACCACGCCCGGCTGATTTTTTGATTTATTGTAGAGATGAGGTGTCCCTGCCCAGGCGGGTCTCGAGCCCGCGGGCTCAGGCAATCCACTCACCTCAGCCTCCCAAAGGTGCGGGATTACAGGCTGAGCCACCGAGCCTGGCTTACCAGTGGAGTTTTAAAAATTCAAATATTTTTATCAGGATCCCATGATCATACCCCACCCAATTTTCTACTCTCCCATTACTCTTGCCCCATTTCCCTCCTTTTTCATCATTTATTTAATCCACAAATATTCACTGACTTCTTACCATGTGTTAGGCATTTGTAATTATGCATAATAATTGTTCATATTTATGGGTACATGTGAATTTTGATACATGAATACAATGTGTAATGATAAAATCAGGGTATGTAGGATATCAATCATCCCAAACATTGTTCCTTTATTTGTATTTAGAACATCTTAAATCTCTTCCTGCTATTTTAAAATACACAATTGAAAAACTTATCTCAGCAAGGTTGCAAGTAGAATGATTGTTACCATAGACTGGGAGATTGGGTCCAGGAGATGAAGAGAGATTGGTTAATAGGTACAAACATACAATTAATAGAATGACTAAATTCTAGTGTTCAATAACACAGCAATGGTACTACAGTTAATAATTTAGTGTTAGGGTTTTTTTTAGATATTAGGAATACAGTGATAGAACAAAGTTCTAATATTACAAACTTAAATTTTTTACTAAATTATCCAAGCACATTGCTACTTCAGAACATTAATTTTTTTTTACTTAACTAAAATGCTTACTCTTTTGTCGTCTTAAAATATCAGCTCAGATATCACTTACAATGATCTAACTCAGGAAAATACACCTGATCATACTTCCCGAAACACAATCTCCTCTCATCAGTTACCCTTTATCTCGTTATATTTTCTCTCTGTTTGCTTCCTAACACTTCTTGAATTTTCTGTGTATACCTAGAAGAAATGGTTTCTTTTTCTTTTTCTTTTTTTTTTTTTTGAGTTGGAGTCTCACTCTGTCACCCATGCTGGAGTGCAGTGGCCACTCCCAGCCACCGCAGCCTCAACCTGCGGGTCTCCGGCGATCCTTCCGCCTCAGCCTTCCGAGTAGCCGGAATTACAGGCATGCGCTACCACGCCCGGCTGATTTTTTGATTTATTGTAGAGATGAGGTCTCGCTGCCCAGGCGGGTCTCGAACCCGTGGGCTCAGGCAATCCACTCACCTCAGCCTCCCAAAAAACGCGGGATTACAGGCTGAGCCACCGAGCCCGGCCTATTTTTCTTTAATCATGACCTTCAATTGCTCTATCAAACCTCCCTTTCCCATCCCTTATTGATATTCTAGGCAAATCCCTCATTTTTTCCAGTCACTTTCAGTTGTAACGACAATTGGAGGAGATTACAATTCACTCTTGGCCATTATAATTTTCAGTTTGGCCTAAGATCAAAACTTTTCTTTCTTGCTCGCATTAATTGTATCTGTTGCTCTTTAGCATTGTGCCTGGCACATAATAAGGAATTAATAAATATACCTTAAATAGATGTGAGTAGATAACTGATTGGATGAATAAATGAATAATTATAGTAAAGATAAAATGCAGTAAGAGCACAAAAATGGCAGTTTTCCACTCTTAACCTGGAAGGATCAGGAATAGGAAGTATGTCAGAATTGTTTCTCTTCAGCCGAGTCTTGAAATATAAATTGAAGTTCACCAGGTAGACCTGGAATAAAAAGCATTCCAGTTAGATAAAGCAGGGAGGGCAAAGGTTTAGAGATATGGAAGAACATGGTGAGATAGTCTGGATTGTCATCCCCTCTGAAATTCATGTTAAAATATGATTTCAGCCGGGCTCGGTGGCTCAGCCTGTAATCCCGCGCCTTTGGGAGGCTGAGGTGAGTGGATGGCCTGAGCCCGCGGGTTCGAGACCCGCCTGGGGCAGCAAGACTTCATCTCTACAATAAATCAAAAAATCAGCCGGGCGTGG
>NW_007207345.1:14830-63225 GCF_000164805.1 Carlito syrichta | reverse complement strand
TGAAGGTGGACCTAGTGGGAGGGGGCTTTGGGTTATGGAGCAGATCCCTCATGAATGTCTTGGTGCTGTTCTCACTATAATGAATGATTTCTCACTCTATCAGTTCACGCAAGAGCAGATTGTATAAAAGAGCTGGGCACTACCTCCTCCTCTCTTGCTTCTACTCTCACTATGTGAAAACGCCTGATTTTTCTCCACCTTCTGCCATGACTGGAAACTTCCTGAGGCCTAACCAGAGACCCAGCAGATGTCAGCACCATGCAGAATTGTGACTCAAAATAAATCTTTTTTTCTTTTTAAATTATCTAGTCTCAGGTATTTCTTTTAAGCAATGCAAAATGAAAAAATACACGTGGTTCATGAAGAAGACTAAAAAGAGCAGACTTGCTGGAGGAAAGAAAGTCCAGTAGACATAACAGCAGATAAGTGTAGAGAAATAAAGTTGCCCAGAGCCAGACTGACTGGTCATATCAAGTTTTGGATGGGCAAAAACAACTTAATCTTCATTATTCAAACATGTACTGTCTTTTCACATTACTGAAACTCCCACTGTGACACTAGAGAATTCCAAGTTGTATTCAAAATCAAAGCTTTCTTGTTACTACCTCTGAAGTCTTTTTTTTGAGTAGGAGTCTCACTCTGTTGCCCAAGCTGGAGTGGTACGCTCATGACCACGGCAGCTTTGACCTGCCAGGCTCAGGCGAGCCTTCCACCTCAACTTTCCAAGTAGCTGGGACTACAGGCATGTACTACTACGCCTGGCTAATTTTTTAATTTATTGTAGAGACGAGGTCTCGCCAAGTTGCCCTGGCTGGTCTCGAACCCACAGGCTCAGGCAATCCACTCGCCTTGGCCTTCCAAAGTGCTGGGATAACAAGCTGAGCCACTGATCCCGACTGCTGAAGTCTTTCATGATCCCATCAGTTGAAGCTGATTATAATACTTGATATACTACTTCAGTGCAGAACTTGTATATGACCAAAATCCAATGCATCACTTGTCAACAAGATTGAAGTCTTCCCAGACATTTTGGAGAGGCTTGAATGCTGTAACACTATCTAGAACTGGTGTTTTTCTGGTACTGACCATAGTTCTTGATGGTTGACACAAATGTTAGAGACATTTTCTTCTCAACTTCGTGATGTTGCCTTCTGACTTTGAGGGTTTATGCAATGCTACCTAATGTAATAAATGATCCATCAAAACAGACTTAAATATTGTCACCAGATAGTGACAATTTGAGATGTTTTAAACTTGTATAAAGGAGGGAGCAGTAGGGGCATCAAAAATATCAAAGAAGAAACTGTTATCTACATAATTACGTGAAGCCATCTTTTTTTAAAATGGAGGACAGAAAGGAGATAAAAATGCAGATAAATAAGACATACAGACTTCATTTTTTGTTGTGTTTTGTAGCAATGCTTTAATTCTCACTTATTTATTCCTGTATTTGAACTTTAAATATTTAAAGTGAAGTTCCTGAGGGAGAGATTTTCACAAACTAGACCATCATGCTAAACAGTTGCACATGGTTGCATATTTTGGAGCTGTTTAATTTGACATCTTTTCAACATGCTTGGGTTGATGCCTTAGTTTATTTTTGCTACTGATTTCTTTTTCTTCCTTTTGCTTCCGAGAGTGCAGATTAATTCAGCTCCGTCCAGACTGATTAGAATTGTTAAATAAGTTACCCAGAGTAGACTTTGTGAAATAAATCTGGTAATGCAATTCTCAATGGACTGTAAAAGTCTGTTATTAGTTAATTATCAAGACACTTCTGAGCGATATTAAATTATCTCACTCGTCTTCTGATTATTATTCTCGTGTCATGTGAAATTGTAAGAAGTGTGAAGAATACTTTGTTAAATACCAAGTTTCCAACATGAGCGATTTTTACAACTGCAATTCGAGTTATCACTCCTCCAGTTTTAAGAAGTTGATCCTTGACATTTATCCTATCATTTACTGACAGTTGTCTAATTTGATATTCATGTAGAATATTTGTTTGAGTCATTAGACTCCACTATGGATGTGTTTCCACCTAGTTCACCTGAATAAGGCATCATTTGTAAATCCACTTCTAGAGATTAGACAGCACTAATGTGCAGTAACAGGCAGTTTTGTTCACCTTATAGGCCAATTCAGCTGTGTCTTCCTTCACAAAGCAAATGAACAGTTAATTCACCAACAAATTCTTGGTTGCTTTGATGAATATCACATACCCTTTCTGTAGTATGGCGTTTTAATCTACCAAATAGGAACAATAGGACTGTGATCAGAATAAAATTAGCTCTTTGGCATTTAGAACATATTTAATAAGTATTAGCTTAATATTATAAGAACTTATAGGTAAGTCCCTGGTGGGCTTCATAAGACAAGCTTTAACAAAGTTGTCAGCTAGAGTTTGGTGTTCCAATAAAGTTGAGGCAAAAAGCTTCTATTGGGTTTGCCATTATGAAGTTCTTAGTCTCAGTTGTGCTTTTCCTTTTGTTCATGCTTCAAGGTAGAATAGCATTCTTTAAAATCATGGACATTAATGAAGTATTTTCTTTTCTACTTATTGTGTACTGACTAAAGAAATAACTACTTTTCTTGTCTGGTCTGTCTGAAGTTAATCTTTTTGATACTAATCATTCAGGTAAAGTAATGCTTTCAGAATTTTCTCCTCTTAAATGTATTTATTACTTTAGGGGACACACACACACACACACAAACTCAAGGGATTTTTCTCCAAGTACTTATTATTGAGTTGCTTTTAAAGGGATCTCTGCACTCAGTGCCTGTTAATGCTCTTGAACTAATTCACAATTCACCATTGCAGCCACCTCAAATCTTTGCACTTCTCTTTCCTTGGTTTGAATATCTATTTTCTTAGACAGTTCATTCAGTAAAAAGGAGATATTATGAACAGAAAAAATAAAAATAATAATAATATAACTATCTGTGTTGCCCAGGGAAGTCCAATTAACAGCTAAAAAACATGTTGAAATAAGCTTTATCAAAAATTATGTATTTTTTCTCTATTCCTATAGGTTTGTTACACAGTTCATTGCTCAAATTCAGCAGAAGGCTAAATGGTTACTTAAATAAATGTTGTTTGAAACAGTTTTAACATTCTTCTGAATAACAAGTCAAAAGCAAAACGACTGAGTAATAATTGTTTAATGCTTCTTGGATGAAGGGGTATTTTAATAGGGTCATTAGGAACAGTCTAAAATGGTTTGGGGATGCTATTATTCTTTATAAACAGAAGATCCTAATGCAGAAAGAAGACAAAAATAAAGAAATGAGTAGGAAGCAGAGTTGGGAGTATGCAAAAATGTGTTTTTTTAAAGTATTAACAAATTTAAGCTGTATTTTATTCTTATTTTCTCATAGATAGTATCTAAAATTAATGTAGATTTTATAAGTTAAGAGTGTGTCTAAGTTATGAAAAGAGAAAATTTCAAATTTAATCAAATAGCAGAAGTTTAAAAAGAGCTTATATCAAATGATCTAATCTCATCAATATTGGAGTGTCTTTTCAAAATGAGAACCATATAATGATAAAATTGGACACAAAGATTGATTCAATGGGTTTCACATTTATATGAATCACAGAAGAGAGTAATTTTTGAAAACTTTTCTCCAGTGAACTAATGATTATATATTACATTAAAATTGTCTTTTATTACTAATCTTGGAACAGTGAAATCTATCATACTCCAGTGAATAGATAAATTAACCATATTCCACATATTATTGTTGTATTGAAATAGTATATTTGTAATCACAAACTATTTTCCAGGTAATTATTATTTTAATATATAAAAAACTATAAGGAAGTAATAAAAACAATATCTTTTGGAAAATCGTAAATACGTATTTTCTTCACTGAAAGTACAGATTATGCTCATCAGACTGTAAGCATGAGAATATTTATGTAGATGATTACTTGAGCATTTCTACTTAACAATTGTCAAAGTTTTTGCCTGTATTGTATGATTTAAATATAGAGAGATAAACATAAATATAAATATATCTATACACCTATGTGTACAATTTTATGTCTTCAAGCAGTTGAAAACATAATTTGGGACATATAAGGTATGCAAAAAAATATGTAGCAAAAGCATTATGATATATTAAAATGCTACGCTTTGTTGCTACAGCTCTCATTGTTATAGACTTTTAGAAAAGGGGACAATGAATGTTTGCTAGATTTAAAAAATCAGACTATAAAAAGAAGGTTTAGAGATGATTCTGTAACTCCATCTCATCAGAAAAATTAAAATAATTCAGACTTAAAAGTGACTTTCCAAGTTGCAAAATTGGTATCAGAAGCTGAACCCATACCTTGTAGTTCAGTGTTTTTATATAGGCATACATTTTGGTATATGAATATTAGGGTTCTTTATTTTATACTGTCCCTATGATTGTATGCATTATGTATCTGTGTCACTTAATCACTAAAATGCACCACATTTTTTTCCACATGTCCCTTGAAAGATGTATCAAATTTGAATGAAAAGACTTACGTGAGTGCATTTAGTCACACAAAATTTAAATTTGTGATAAAACTTTAGGATATGTAAGAAAATTTTCAACATCAGGGAATTGATGATGATTTGTCTGCTGTCATTGCAGCAGAATACTTTTACAAAAATTTCAAATGAAACTGTTTTGCCAATCTATAAGCTGTAGATAGGATTGGCAGATAGATTAAATTGGTTTCACTGGAGGACATTTTTATTCTTATGATTAAAATCTTTCCTTTTTAAAAAAATTTAGAGTTGTGGGGTACACATGGAGATTTACTACATAAGTAGGTTGCATGCAGGTGAAGTTTGAACTTGTAGCTGTTCTTCTTTCTCCCCTTGGTACTAGACTAGGTACCCTGTGTGTTTCCATGTGTACCTCAGCTTCCCTCTGTCCTTTAGCAGTGTCCAACTTCTCCCTAACATCCAGAACCTATAAGAAGCTCAAAAGAATTGAAAGAAAATCAACAAAGAAACAAACAATTCAATTAAAAAGCGGGCAAAGGACATGAACAGACATTCCTCAAAGGATGACATACAAGCAGCCACCAAACTCATAAAAAATACCTTGCCTCACTAATCATCAGAGGAATGCAAATAAAAACTACAATAAGATGGCACCTAACACCAGTAAGGATAGCTATCATTAATAAGTCAAAAAACAATAGATGCTGGTGCGGTTGCAGAGAAAAGGGGACACTTCTTCACTGTTGGTGGGAATGTAAGCTAGTTCGACCTCGATGGAAAGGAGTGTGATTTCTCAAAGAACTAAAAATTGGGCTTTTATATGATCTAGCAATTCCTTTCCTGGGAGTATACCCAGGGCATCATAAATTACTTGGCCAAAAAGATACCTGCACACTCGTCTTTATTGCAACACTATTCACACTGGCAAAAACACGGAACCAACTTAGAATCCCATAGAAAATTGACTAGATAAAGAACATTTGTTACATATACACAATGAAATATTATGCAGCCATAAAGAAGAACAAAATCATGGGCCTTTGTGGCAACTTGAAAGCAGCTGGAGATAAGGCTGCAATAACCAAGACAACATGGCATTGACACAGGAAGAGGCACATAGACTAATGGAATGGGACAGAAAATCTCGAAATGAAAACACAGTCTCTTAACCAACTCATCTTCAACAAAGCCATCAATAACAAACATTGTAGAAAGGAAACCCTATTTAGCAATTGGGGTGGGGAAAACTGACTGTTTTCTTTACTATTGTCTTCAAGTACTTTTATTTCTCTATGTATTGATATACTCAAATAGTAAAATTATTTGACTTGATTACAGCCTAGTAATGTTCTTCCAGTATCTTATCATGCACTTGCTGAATATGTTCTCAATAGGTCCTTTTGGAAGTCAATTAAATATAGATTTATTCCTGTGCAGCAAGAAAGGAAGCACACCAGAAGAACTCAGGGATATCTCATCAAATGAGGAAAAAGATGTTTATAATAGGACTTGTGTTTTTTTTTTTTTTTTGAGTTGGAGTCTCACTCTGTCGCCCAGACTGGAGTGCAGTGGCCTCTCCCGGCCACCGCAGCCTTGACCTGCTGGGCTCTGGCGATCCTTCTGCCTCAGCCTTCCGAGTAGCTGGAACTACAGGCGCACGCTACCACACCTGGCTAATTTTTTGATTTACTGTAGAGATGAGGTCTCATGAGAAGGGTAGACCTTGGGTCCTTGGGTAAAATTTATATATGGTGGCATGTATTAACCTAAAACATATATTTGTATTGGAGACTTTTAAACTACACATTCTTACTCAAATTGAAACAGGAGTAAATTTTAAAGACAATCTTGTCTGAAAGTACATGTAAACAAATTTTATTTAGAGGTTACAAACTTAAACTGCCTACACTGGGTAGATACGTAAAATAAAGGAACAAACTAGGCTGGGTGGAGATCTCGGACTCGGGAGCACACACCTCAATGCTTCTCACTTTCAATATCCTCAGTGTGACCACATCAGACTTCCAGTTTTTCAAGATAAATTAAAAATCCATATCTTTTTGTGAAATGTGTCCATTTTAGATGTTGTCAGTTAATTAAAACATTTTATAAACAGTGTTGATTGTTTTAAAAAAGTTGTCAATCAAATTCTACCTGTTTCTTGATGTGTTACACTATCACACATGATGTAGATTAAAGTCTAAACCCCATTTTGAATATAGGCATAACTATTAAATGTTTTTTGAAATGGTCCTGGATTATGACTCCATTAAATGACATACATTTCCAGGGTTGTTTTATCCTGAAGACTGAATGACGATTGTTGATTGTTTCTTACAATATTTATTTCACAACCATTTTTTGATAAAGCCTAAAGACAACTACATCTTATCACATAAAAATTAGGTATAAGTAATTAAATAAAATCACTTTTTCTAAAGTATTGTTTTGTTTCTGACACCTAATTGGTTTCTGTCAACTCACTGACATAGCTATATATTCCAAAGTTATACACTATATTATAGTTGTATATTTCAGAAACTATCAGGTTTTATTTATTTTATTTAAATAGACCACATGCTGTATCTGGGCAAAAAATGAGGCTGGAATAATAAAACCTATTCATATTTATGTGATACTTTGAACTTTGCAAAGCATGTTTAAATATCATAATTTCTATCCCAATCATAGACCTATGTGATCTGTCAGTCAAGTACTATTCACTTCAGTTTATTTAGTAATACAGAAACACTTTGAAATTGGGAATAAATCCCTAGAGGTCACACAGTCATTTAGCTGGAGAGACAAAAGTTCTTTCAACAAATCTTACATTCTTTCCATCATGTGATAGCTCCTCAAATATTTTGTAAAAACCTCTTTTATGTTTGTTCTTTGGACAGGCATGAGCACTTTTTTTTAAAGTTTCATTTTGAGATGTTTAAAATAATGACACCAACTTAAAATTTAAACTAAATAAAAATAATTTCAATGTCTAAAATGATTTTATTTAAGTTGCAGTTTTTACCTCTGGATTTATTTGTAGAGCTTTAACAGATTTTTGTGGATGCAAACCAGAATATAGAATAGAGATATACAGTCACATGTAGGAATGTATTTTTTATTCTTGAGAATTGGAAGTATCAAGTAATACCTGTTGGCTTAGATGAAATTTTAAAACTTGCTTTTAATTTTTTTTATATTCCTGCATGAAACAATATTATATGTTTACTTCTGTAGGTCAGTAAACTACATTTTAATTTCATTTTTATTTTTTACTTATTTATTTATTTTTCTGAGTTGAAATCTCACTCCATTGCCCAGTCTGGAGTGCAGTGGCTTGCTCACGGCCACCCCAGCGTCAACCTGCTGGGCTTCTGCGATCCTTCTGCCTCAGCATTCCGAGCAGCTGGAACTACAGGTGCACTGCCACACCTGGCAAATTTTTTATTTATTATAGAGACAGGGTCTCACCACATTGCCCAGGTTGGTCTCCCACCCGCAGGCTCCGGCACTCCAATCACCTCGGCCTCCCAAAGTGCTGGGATTACAGGCTGAGACACCAAGCCCGGCCTAAATTTTCATTTTAATCTTGTTTTCCAAGAAGTTGAAATGTCCATAATAATCTTAGCTAAAATGTAGCAAGGGATTTTTATATATTAAGTTTTAGTGAGAAACTATAATGATCAGAAATCCATTTATGAAAATCTATTATATCGCAAATCAGGTAGAAAAACACTGTGAATCTCTTAATTCTTCATTTGTGATGACAGCAGGAGAGAGTATCATGGTTCTTATACATCCTTTGGTTTTATACTTTGTTAAAACATTTATTTATTTATAGAAGAATAACCTAATAAAAATTCACACATAAAAAGGAAAATGTTAGAAAATGTTAGTGCCAAAAGCAACTGCACCAAAATCAATTTATTATAAATCATTTCACAAGAAACTCCCTATTTCCAGAGTGTATTCTACGTGAAATATTTAAAATTCATCTTGTATTTTATATAATAAATATCACAAATATTATGTTTATGAGTGTAACAAAGGGAACTAATTAGTAATTACAGTTAGCTGCTCATAATGGGAAATGACAATTGTTGGAATGAATTGAGTAGAAAGCACCAGATAATTAATGCAGAATGGCATAACCTATTCCTGTCTCAATAGCATGAATTATTGCTTAAGTAATAAATTGCTTCAATGTCTTTAAAAAATGATAACTACATAGATATAATTTGAAAAATTAAATACGCATTTATTGTATAACATTGCTTATTCACAATCAGATAGGAAGGAAGAAATGCATAGAAAATTATTAAAGATTATTGTAGGTTAAACTAACTATATTTCTTATGTCTCACCTACCTCTGTTTTGTAAAGAAAGATGAACACTAAATTCCAAGTAGATTATTGGATGAGATTCCTTTTAAATAAAACAGAGTGATGGAATTTCCAGGAAGATGGCGGCTTAGCCAGTCAGACCGCGTGAGTTCCTATGTGTGTAAATGATTGTATGGGCAATTCCGCATGTGTTTACATGTGTAAGTGGGAGCGTGAAAGACTGACTGAGGGGACTTGAGAGCAAGTGGCCAGGGCCCTCCTGGTGAAGCCACCTGTGCCACAGCTGCTCTGCTTGAATTGGAGCACAGAAGCTGTGTGCCACTTTCTAAAATCAGCAGAGCTTTTCCTGGGAAGAACTGCTGGAGTGATTGCTGACTCCAACACCACAGCGCCAGGCTGAATGCTGGCAGAGAGGGCTACGGAGGCAATGCAGCCACGGAGCCTGAGGCAGAGTCCCAAGAAAACAGCAGGGAGAAGTCACCCTGAACCTGGACTGGGCTTCAGAGCCTTGCCACTGGTCCGAGATTTGGAGACATGGGAATGCTGGAGAGGGAGCTCTTGAACCCACTGGTGACAGGAACATCAGCAAACAGAGAAACTGAGTAGAGTCTTTGATGCCTGGGCAAAGAAGTGCTCCAGTGCAGCTTCTGTGGAATAGCAGAAATGTATCTTGAGACCAGGTGCTATCTCTGTGTGGCGTTAGATCTGCTCTTTGTGACATCAGAGAACATTGGCCCCAGTGCAAAAACCTGGCTAGTAATGGCAGATGCAGAACCCCAGATGATGCACCCTAAGCCTGCTGCCAGGCAATAGAAGCAGACAGCAGAATTGCCAGAAATGGAGGCTGGTGAGTGCCTAACTGAACCCCTCACCAAGCAACAGGTGAAAAAGGGCAGGACAGAGACAGGAAGCCCCATTCCCCTGCTGTGAATAGGATGCTTTGGGAGATGTGACAAAGCTGGGAAAGAAAGGACATGGGTGAGATCCCAAGAGACACTGCCAAGTTATTTCAGCCCCCTTCCCTCACATGGGTGTGTGAAAGCTACCAATTGCAGGCAGCAGGGGGTGAAGATTCTAGCATCTTAAGCTCCAATAGTGAATAGGGAACCTGCAGTAACAGCCCTGCAGTCACAGAACCTGTCATAAGAGGGAACCCCCCCCCCAAAGAGACATACTATCTTTTCCCTCTTATACTCCATCTTAGACTCAGGGGATATGTAAGCATACCCAGTGTAAGGTCATATTGTGCAGAGGCAAAGAATGAGTCCTAGCTGGCCCATTCACCAGATAGCAAAATTTATGACCTGCCGATAGGTTCAGAATCCTTGTAGCTCCCCTACCCCCTAGTAAGTGCTCAAAATCGTAAAGAGACAGCACAATGCCCAACCCCCAGCCCTATGTCATAATTGAACAAACCCAGAGCCCTGGCTCAAGGAAGGACAAAAGGTAGAGCAACTATCAGAAGTGACTGCTTCTCCATTTTCCACTGAGCAATGGAATTAAAGAGAAAGATAAGCTAATTGCTACAAATGAAAAAGAAACAATAAAAAAAACCACCGGTAACCATCAGAGTCCCAGCAAAGAGTCATTGCTGGAAAGAACAACTGCTGGGACACAAACAATGGCTGTCTCCTAGAATGACAGTACCCAGAAAGTACTTGCAAAGAACAGAGAATTGTTGGATAGAATGAATAAAAATCAAGAAATGCAAGGAATAAAACTAAATGAAATCGTAATGGAGCTAGACAGATTCAAGAAAATTTACTTAGAAATAACAGAAATAAAGAACTCCATCGAAGAAATAACAAACTGACAAGCACGGGAAAAAGAACTGACCAAGCAGAAGAAAGAATCTCAGAATTGGAAGACCAAAATATGAAATTAACCCAACCTATTAAAAATATAGAGAAAAAAACTTATGAAGAAAGAGGAAACTCTCCAACAGATGTGCAATTTTATTAAGAAACCAAACTAATGTCTGATTGGAATACCTGAAATAGAAAGAGAAATGGAAAACCCCTTGGGACAAACACTCCACGTGTTCAAGAAAACTTCCCTCATCTGGCCAGAGAGATAACTATACAAGCACAAGAGATCCAGAGAATCCCCGAAAGACATCTTATGAGAAGACCAACCCCTAGACACGTAATAATGCACTTACATGAAGTACGTATAAATGAAAAATCCTAAAAGCATCGAGGAAAAAGCTCAGACTATTTACTGGGGGAGACCAATCAGAATTACTGTAGACTTATCTGTAGAAACAGTACAGGCCAGAAGGAATTGAAACCCAATCTTTAATGTTCTCAAAGATAAACAATTTATTTTATTTTAAGGATGTGGGGTACAATTCAGGGTTAGGTATACAAATGTTGATTATGCAGGGATCCTTGTTAATGAGGTGTGCCCCTCACTCCCCTAGCAGTTTCCCTCCACTGCCAATCCCACCCCCCCTTCCTCCAGGCAGTTTCACACTTCTGCCTATCCCTTTCTTAAAGTATTATGATAATTGTTCAAGGTCCACTTATGAGTGAGAACATATGGTATTCTGTTCTTTGTTTTTGTGATAGATCACTGAGTATGATTGACTCTAAACCCATCCAAGTTGCTGCAAAGTCCAGATGTTTGTCCTTCTTTATGACTGCATAATATTCCGTTGAGTATATGTACCACATTTTAAAAATCCAGCCCAGCTTCGATGGGCAGCATGGTTGGTTCCATGTTTTTGCTATTGTGACTAGAGCTGCTACAAACTTACCTGTGCCAGTATCTTTTTTGTAGAAAGATTTGAGTTCCTTCGGGTATATTCCCAGTAGAGGAATAGCTGGGTCGTATGGAAGGTCAATTTCTAGTTCTTTCAGAAATCACTATACTGTCTTCCAAAGAGATTGCACTAATTTGCATTCCCACCAGCAGTGTAGAAGCATTCCATTTTCTCCACATTCTGTGAGCATCTGTTGTTTGTTTTATTAATGATGACCATTCTTACTGGGGTTAGATGGTATCTCAGTGTGGTTTTGATTTGCATTTCTTTGATGAAGAGTGAGGCTGAGCACTTTTTCTTGTGTCTGTTGACGGCTGATTTATCTTCTTTTGAGAAGTGTCTATTCATGTATTTTGATCACTTTTAATGGGGCTGTTTGTTTTTTCCTTTCGGTGCGTTTGAGTTCCTTATAGATCCTGGATGTTAGGTCTTTGTCAGATATACAGTTGGCAAATATTTCTTCCCATTCTGTGGGCTGTCTCCCTGCTCTCTTGATAGTTTCTTTTGTTTTACAGAAGCTCATCAGTTTGAATAGGTCCCACTTGTCTATCTTATTTCTTATGGTATGGATACTTAGGGTTCTGATCAGGAATTGGTTGCCGTTTCAATTTCCATAAGAGTGTCCCTCCGTTTTATAAGATTCTTATAGTTTGAGGTTTCACGTTTAGGTCTTTGATCCATTTAGAGTTAATTTTTGTGTATGATGATAGGGTAGGGGATCCTGTTTCATTTTCTGCATGTGATCCGCCAGTTTTCCCAGCATCATTTACTGAATAGGTTCTCCTCTCTCCAGTGGTGGTTGTTGGAGGCTTTGTCAAAGATGAGTTGGTTGAGAAATTGAGACTTGGCTTCCGGAATCTCTATCCCATTCCTATATGCCTATATGCTTGTACTGGTACCAATACCAAGCTGTTTTGATTATTGTAGCCTTATAGTAAAGTTTCAAGTCTGGAAATGTGATACCTCCTGCTTTTTTTCTTTTGCTAAGGATTGTTTTGGCTATTCGTGGTCGTTTATATGCTCATATGAGTATCTGTATTGTTACTTCCAGGTCTGAGAAGAATGATGTTGGTAATTTAATGGATATTGCATTGAATCTGTAAATTGCCTTTGGCAGGATGGACATTTTAACAATGTTGATTCTTCCTATCCATGAGCATGGAATATTTTTCCATTTGTTTGTGTCTTCTTGGATTTCTTTGAGCAGTGTTTTGTAGTTCTCATTGTAAAGGATTTTCACTTCTCTGGTTAGGAAGATGTCGAGGTGTTTCATTTTTTGTGTAGCTATTTTGAATGGGGTTATGCTGTTTATTTGGCTCTCTACCTGCTTTTTGTTGGTGTAAAGAAATGCAACTGTCTTTTGCACATTTATTTTGTACACTGAGCCTTTGCCAAAGTCCTTCATCAGTACAAGAGGTTTTTGACAGATTCTCTTGGATTTTTAAGGTATAGGATCATATCATCAGCAAAGAGGGATGATTTGACTTCCTCTTTTCCTATTTGGATACCCCTGATATCCTTCTCTTGTCTAATTTTCTGAGCTAGGACTTCCAACACAATGTTGAACCAAAGGGGTGAGAGTAGGCAGCCTTGTCTTGTTCCAGTTTTCAGGGGAAATGTTTCCAGTTTCTGTCCATTTAGCAATATGTTAGCTGTTTACAAAATAGTAGATGATGCTTACTATTTTGAGGTATGTTCCTTCTATACCTAGATGTTTGAAGGTTTTTATCAAAAAGAGATGCTGGATTTTATCAAAAACTTTTTCTGCATCTAATGAAATAATCATGTGTTCTTGTTTTCACATCTGTTGATGCATTTGATTACATTTGTGGTCTTGCGAATTTTGAGCCAGCCCTGCATCCTGAGAATGAGACCTCCTTGGTCATGGTGGATGATTTTTGAGATGTGTTTTTGGATGTGATTTGCTAGAATCTTGTTGAGGATTTTTGCATCTGTGTTCATAAGGGATATTGGCCTGTAGTTCTCTTTTTTTGTTGGATTTTTAACTGGTTTGGGTATCAATGTGATGTTTGCTTCACAGAATAATTTAGGGAGAATTTCATCTTTCTCAATTGCCTGGAATACTTTCAATATGACTGGTATTGGCTTCTCATATGTTTTGTAGAATTCTGGTGAAAAGCCATCCTGTCGAGGGTTTTTTAAGTAGGTATTTTTTGTATGACAGAGTCAATTTCCTAGGTTGTTATTGGTCTATTTAGTGTCTCAATGTCTTCTTGTTTCAATCTGGGGAAGTTGTGTGCTGTGAGAAAGTCCTCCATTTCATTTAGGTTATCAAGTTTGTTTCCATAGAGGTGAACATAGTAATCTCTGATAATCTTTTGAATTTATTTGGGGTTAGTTGTGATTTGAGATTTTGTATTTCTGATTGTGTTTATTTGGGCTTTTACTCTCTTTTTCTTGGTCATTCTGGCTAAGGGTCCATCAATCTTGTTAGTTATTTCTAAGAACCAGCTTTTTGTTTTGATGTTATCTATGATTTTTTTATTCTATGTCCCATATTTGAGCTCTTGTTTTGGTAATTTGGATTCTTCTGCTAAAGTTGGGTTTTGGTGGCCTTCTCTTTCCAGATCCCTTAGGTGATTTATTAGACTCTCAACTTGTGATCTTTTTATTTTTTGATGTGTGCTCATAGAGATATCCATTCCCCTCTTAGAATTGTTTTCCTGGCATCTCAGAGGTTTTGGTAAGATGTTTCTTCATTTCATTTGTTTCCAGGAGTCTTTTAATTTCTGCTTTAATTTCAGTTTGACCTAGTAGCTGTTCAGTATCATGCTGTTTAGTATCCATATCTTTGTGGGCTTTGGGAAGGTTTTGTTGGTGTTGATATTTATTTTTATTCCACTGTGGTCTGAGAAGGTGCATGGCAATATTTCAACTCTATGGAATTTTTTTATGCTTTATTTATGGCCAAGGATGTGATCAATCTTGGAGTACATTCCATGTGTTGATGAGTAGAATGTGTATTCTGTGATTTTGGGGTAGTATAATCTGTAGGTAACTATGAAGTCCATTTGGTCAATTGTCAAGTTTAGGTTTCAGTTTTCCTCGTTGATTTTTTGCCTCAATAATCTATGTAGAGTTGTTAGTTGGGTATTCAAGTTTCCTGCTATAATAGTGTTAGAGTTAATACATTTTTTAGTTTACTTAGTAGTTGCTTTAAATACTCTGCTCCGTGCTGGGTGTGTATATGTTTAGGATGAATATTTCTTGTTGATGGATTGAACATTTTATCATTATGCAGTGTCCTTTTGTATCTTTTAAAATTTTTGATCACTTAAAGGCTGTTTTGTCTGATATTAAGATTGCAACTTTTGCCTTCTTTTGTGATTCATTTGCCTAGAAACTTGTTTTCTATCCTTTAACTTTGAGTCTGTGTGCATGCCTTGTGGTGCGATGAGTTTCCTGGATGCATCAAATACTTGGGTCATGTTTTCTTATCCAGCTTGCCATTCTGTGTTTTTTCAGTGGTGCATTTAGTCCATTCACATTCAGGCTGATTATTGAAATGTGGTTGTTTACTGTCATGAGGTTCTTATAAAGTTTTTTCTTTGTTTGCATGTTTTCTTTTGGCTTTGGGGTTAATGCATGTGTGTGTTTTCAAGTTTCTTGTTGCGGTGTATTCTCTGTTGATTCTTTTGGGAAGTGTGAGGTCATTCTTTTTTTTCTTTCTTCTGTGCTTAATCCATTTTTGAAGTCTCCTATGGAGCTGGTCTGAAAATTGCATAATCTCTTAGGGATTAGATGTCTGGGAAGGATTTTATTTTTCATCACTGATGATGATAAGCTTGGATGGGTTGGAAATTCTTGGTTGAAATTCTTTATCTTTGAGAACTTTGAATATTGTACTCCAGTCCCTTCTTGCTTGTAGTGTTTCTGCCGATAGGTATGCTGCTATTCTGATTGTTTTTCTCAGGTAGGTAGTCTGACCTTTCTCTCATGCTGCCTTTAGGAATTTTTTTCTTTTGTGCCTACTTTGTGTAGGTGAATTACTATGTTTCTAATTGTTGATCTTCTCATTTGATGTCTTATGGGGGTTCTCTGTATCTCTTGTGTTTGACTGGTTACATCTCTGATGAGATGGGGAAAGTTTTCTTGGATTACTTCCTCGAATACTTGCTCCAAGTTGTTCTCCATTTCCCTTTCTGCTTCTAGGATTCCAATCAGGCGTAGCTTTGGTCTCTTGATATAATCACACATCTCTGGTAGGATTTGTTCTTTCTTTCTGAGTATTCTTTCTGTTTTTTTACAGATTGGGTTAATTCTATGATCAGGTCTTCAAGTTCTGAGATTCTTTCTTCAGCTAGATTAATTCTTCTTTCCATGCTTGTCATCTTGTTATTTATTTCCTGGATGAAAATTTGTATTGCCAAAATCTCTGTTACAAGTTCTTGCAGTGTTGCACCTTGACTAAGTTGGAGCACTTTCTTACCCTGCCTTCAAGATGGTGGTGGGGTGTCTCTCTTTTCCTCTTTGGTGGGACTCTGCCTCTGGGCTCCCTCCACAGTCCCTGTTGCCAGTGCTCTGCCAGGCATTGAAATGGTAGGTAAAGCCAGGAGCCAGCAGCCTCTCCTGCTGCAGTGGTGAAGCAGATGCTGGAGTAGTAGTCTCTCCCCACCGCTTCTCACAGGAAAACATTTGTCCATTAAAAAAAATGGTGCTCAACTTCTGTGACCTGGGAAGAGCCAGGGGCCAAGCAGAGAACCTGCAGCACCAGCTGTTTCACCAAGGCCCTTCCCACCTGCTCATGAGCCCCCACTTAGTAGTCTCTCCCTACATTTTCTTCCCATGAAGGGTTTTGTTGATTAAAAAAAAAATATGGCTCTCGACTTCTGTGTCCCAGGAATCGCTAGGGTCTAAGTCCAGCAGTTGTGGCACCTGGCCACTGGCTCCCTAGCCCTCACTCATTCAGCCACTCATATGCCCACTCTATCACCAGCACATACACAAAATTTTTCATACACTCACTCACTCACATTGGGACTCAATAGTCTGACTGACTCGGCTGCCATCATCCCAACCTCCACTGATAAACAATTTCAACCAATAATTTCCTACCCCGACAAGCTAAAGCTTTGTCAGCAATGGAGGATTAAAATCCCAGACATCTAATCTCTAAGAGAATATGCTGCTTTGAGATGAACTCTACAGGTCATGCTTTAAAAGAACTGTGCACAGAATAAAAATGAAAAGAAAAACCGTATACTTCACAAGATCACAAACAAACAGAAGTAGCAGAACATACAGCATACCCACAAAAATGAAAATGCACACATATATAAACACAAAAGCTAAACAGAAACAGAACAGCTTTATAAGACCATTATTTCAGGGACAAATTCTCACATATCAATAATCAATCTGAGCATGAATGGACTAAATGCACCACTGAAAAGACACAGAATAGCAAACTGAATGAAAATACATGGTCCAATAATTTGCTGCCTCAGATCACCAAAGTAAAACCTTGAATAAAGGACTTGAAAGACAAAAAACACAACACAACAAAAAGTTAGTTCTTTGAAAGAATAAGCAAGACTGATGGACCCCTAATCAGAATAACCAAGACAAAGAGAGAAAAAGCCCAAAGAAATACAACCAGAAATGTAAAAGTTCAAGTCACCACCGACAGTGAGGAAATATAAAAGATTATCAGAGATTACTATATGCACACCTTTATAGAAACAAACTCAGTAACCTAAATGAAATGGAGGACTTTCAACATCATACACCTCCCAAGATTGAAACAAGAAGAACTTGAGATCCTAAATAGACCAGTAACAACCCAGGAAATTGACTCTGTCATAAGAAAAGTACCTACAAAAAAAAAAAAATGCCCTGACCAGATGTATTTCCAGCAGAATTCTACAAAACATACAAGGAGGAACAGATACCAGTCCTATTGAAAGTACTCCAGGTAATCAAGAAAGGACTCTCCCCAAATTGTTTTATGATGTTAACTTCACACTAATACTCAAACTGGGTAAAAATTCAACTAAGAAAGGGAGCTACAGGCCAATATCCCTGGTAATCATAGATGCAAAAATTCTCAACAAGATTCTGGCAAATTAAATCCAAAAACACCTGTCAAAAATCTCCACCATGATCAAGTAGGCGTCATCCCCAGGATGCAAGGCTGGTTCAACATCTGTAAGACCACAAATGTAATTAAATACATCAGCAGATGTAAAAACAAGAACCACATGATTATATCATTAGATGTAGAAAAAGTTTTTGATAAGATCCAGCATCTCTTGATAAAAACTCTCAAACATCTAGGCACAGAGAGAACATACGTCAAAATGGTAAGAGGCATCTATGACAAACCCACAGTCACCATATTACTAAATGGAAAGAAATTGGAAGCATTTCCCCTGAAACATAATAAGACAAGTCTGCCCTCTCTCATCCCTCCTGTTCAGTATAGTGTTGGAAGCCCTAGCTAGAGCAATCAGACAAGAGAAGGAATTTACAGGTATCCAAATAGGAAAAGGGGAAGCCAAGTTATTCCTCTTTGCTGACAATATTATCCTATACCTTGAAAATCCAAGAGAATTTGTCAAAAACCTTTTTGGATTGATAAAGGACTTTGGCAAAGTCTCAAAGTACAAAATCAACGTGCAAAAGACAGTTGCATTCTTATACACCAATAACAAACAGGCAGAGAACCAAATAAAAAGCACAATTCCATTCACAATAGCCACACACACACAAAAGTAAACACCTCGGCATCTTTCTAACCAGAGAAGTGAAAGATCTTTACAATGAAAACTAGAAAATACTGTTCAAAGAAGTCAAAGATGATACAAACAAATGGAAAAAGATTCCATGTTCATAAATTGGAAGAATCAACATTGATAAGATATCCATCCTAGCAAAGTCAACCTACAGATTCAACGCTATACACATTCAATTATCAACATCATTCTTTTCAGACCTAGAAACAATACAGATATTAACATGGAAACATAAATGACCATGAATAGCCAAAACAATCCTTAGCAAAAGAAACAAAGCAGAAGGTATCACACTTACAGACTTTAAACTTTATTATAAGGCTAAAATAATCAAAACAACCTGGTATTTGTACAAGAACTGGCATATAGACCAATGGAACAGAATAGAGATTCTGGAAGCAAAACCTCAATTTCTCCACCAACTCATCTTTGACAAAACCTCCACCACCAACTACTGGGGAGAGGAGAACTTATTCAGTATATGGTGCTGGGAAAACTGGCTGACAACATGCAGTAGAATGAATGTTTTTTGTGATAAATCACTGAGTATTATAGACTCTAAATCCATCCAAGTTGCTACAAAGTTCATAATTTTGTTCTTCTTCATGGTTGCATAATATTCCATCATGTATATGTACGACATTTTTTATCCCATCCAGTTTTGATGGGCATCACTGTTGGTTCCATGTTTTTGCTGTTGTAAATAGTGTTGCAATAAACATTCATGTGTGGGTATCTTTTTTGTAGAGTGATTTAAGTTCCTCCAGTATATTCCCAGAAGGGATTGCTGGGTTGTATGGAAGGTCAATTTCTAGTTCTTTAGGAATCACCACACTTTTTCCCATAGAGGTTGAACTAGTTTGCATTCCCATTAACAGTGTAGAAGTGTGCCTTTCCTCCACATCCTTGCCAGCATCTGTTGTCTTTTGTTTTATTAATGATGGCCAATCTTACTGAAGTTAGGTGGTATCTCCCTGTGGTTTTGATCTGTATTTCTCTGATGATTAGTGAGGCTGAACATTTTTTCATGTGTCTGTTCCCATGTCTTCTTTTCAAAAGTGTTTATCCATGTCTTTTGCCCACTTTTTAATGGAGCTGTTTGTTTTTTTCCTTTTGGCATATTTGAGTTCTTTATGATCCTGGATGTCCTTTGTCAGATATGCAGTTGGCAAATATTTTTTCCTATTTGGTGACCTGTCCCTCACTCTCTTGATGGATTATTTTGCTTTCCAGAAGCTTTTCAGTTTGATGAGGTCCCACTTGTCTATCTTACCTGTTATAGCATAGGCACTTGGGGTTTTGATCAAGAATTGATTGACTATTCCAATATCTGTAAGGGTGGTTCCTGCATTTTCTAAGATTCTTAAGTTTGAGGTTTTACTTTTAGGTCTTTGACCCATTTGGAGTTGATTTTTGTAACACCACAACTTCAAAATAAAATTTTCAAAAATTTGTGTCTCACTCATAAGTGGACTATGAACATTTACCATAATTCTATAAGAAAGGAATTGGCAGTAACCAGAAACTGCCAGGGAAAGGTGGGGGAGTGTGGACACAACATCAATAAGGGTACCTGATCTCAAACCAGGTGAAGTGGGTTCAAAAGGAAGCCCAGAATTTACCTGTTGGATGACCGCTTGTAAACCTAATTCTGAATTTTACCCCACATCTTTTAAATAAATAAATAAATAAGTAGATAAATAAAACAGAGTGGTAATGTTATTTTCCTTAAAAATAGCCCCTCCAAAACCTTTTTATGTAAGCTAAATATTTTGAGGGTACATATATAGACATGTACATATGATCAATTGCTGTATTTATAATGAATAAAGGAAAACAATATAATCAAGACATTCCATATTTCAAATCTGATTCAGAACTTAGTACCAAGATAATAGAATTGTTATCGCTAGAAGGAACATTAATACTCGGCTTATCCCAGTGTTTTCATTGAGTAAATTGAATTCCTAAAAATGTTCCCTTTAAAATTATGTGTGAGCATTGAATTGCCAACTCTAATGACTTGTCGTGTCTCTGCTTGATCTTTCTGCCAAATCTGACCTTCTTGACATCTCACATTTGATTAGTGCTGACTTCTTTTTATGAGCTCCCTTTCTCAATCTTTCTCTTTCAGTCTTTGCTTTTCCTGGCAGTGACTAGTATGCTGATATTTCTCAAAGTTCTGCCTTTTCCCCCTTTTATATCCCCATAATGTCCAAGTTAATTACTACTATTTGTATTGCTTCAGATGTAACTGATGCCTATTTTCCTTTTTCCTTTTTTCTTTCTTTTTTTTAAAAAGCATGATTTATTGAGAGGACAGAAAAGCTCCCACAGTGGGAGGGGACCTGAAGAGGATGCCCTGATGCCCATTTTTCTAGCTTGTGATCCGGATCCTGAATCTCAAATCTACATTTATACTCTCTATTTACAGAGGCTTTGCTTTTCTATATGATTTTATCATCTTGAAATATATGACAGTTTATAAACCTTGACTGGCATTCAGTCTCTTTTACCCCGTATGTCTACAGGTACGGTTTTAGTGCATTTTTGTCTTCTAAAATATGTACAATTACTTTGTGCCTGGGGCACTCTCTTTAAATTGCTCACATTTGAGAGAGCACTCCTTTATGGTTCCCTTTCCAAGCTCTGTCTCACTAAATTATTTTCCATTCCCCAAGCACCTTTTGTGTATTGCATTCTTGTAGAACTCCTGCCTTGACCTGATATTCTCCACTCTCTTTTTTCTACCTAGTATGCTCTTTGTTCTTATAATTTTCCTAAGGGATACAAAGGAAAAAACCAAAGTAATCTTTCCTAAGAAGATGCAGGTTACCTTTTTGAGGGATTTCTTGATTCTTTTTCAATATTTCCAAAGATAGTATGCTCTTTTAATGAGCAGTGTCTTCATTGACTTCCACTATGCATAATATATATTATTCTTATATTGCTAACCTATGGCCCAGTGTCTGGCCAGTTGCAGAATTTTTAAAGTTATAGCTAATTTTCTTTGGTATCAAACTTTCCAGTGACATATTTTCTAATCCTATATTTTACGGAATTTATTTACGTTAATTTTCATTTCATCTTTACACATACTGTTTTCTATAACATACAGAGCATCCTTAAGCCAAAAATATGAAATTCAAAATTTGAAAATTTTGGGTTGCCACTATGATGTTTCTAGTGGAAAATTGCACATGTAAGTACCTAGTATAAATTTTTTTCTATTTTCTGTCAGGAAGATGGCAGTTGAGCCAGTCAGACTATGCAAGTCCCTGTGTGAGTGAGTAACTGTATAGAAAATTGTGTGTACATGCTGGAGAGTGGGTGGGTATGTGAGTGGTTCACCAAGTGAGGGCTAGGAAGATAGTGGCCAGGGCTTTCCTGGTGCAGCGGCTGGTGCCACAGTAGCTGGGCTTGGACCCTAGCAATTTCTGGGACACAGAAGCTGAGTACCATTTTCTTTTTCTTTTTTAAAAAATGAACAAACCTTCTCTGGGAAGAAAATGTTGGGAGGGACTGTCTAAGTGGGGGCTCATGAGCAAGTGGCTAGACCCCTGGTGCAATAACTGGGGCTGCAGCTTCTCTACTTCGTCCCTGGTTGTTCCCAGGTTCCAGAAACTGAGTATCATTATTATTTTTATAATGGGCAAAAGTTTTCCTGTGAAAAAGCAGCAGGGAAAAACAATTGCCCCAGGCTCACCCTCACCATTGCAGCAGGAGAGAGACTGCTGGCTCGGCTTTGCCTCACTACTTCAGCACCTGGCAGGGCACTGGCAGCAGGGACTGTGGAGGGATCCCAGAGGCAAAGTCCCATGGAAGAGGACAAGGGAGGCACCCCACTACCATCTTGAAGGTGGGGCAGAAAAGTGCTCCGACTTGCTCGCCATGGAGCAACAGATCCCATCTCTGTGACTGGCAGATCATCTACTCAGGGATTGATTGTGATCCTGAGAGCATAAACATTGGAGGGACCTGAAGAGTGCTGAATTCCAGGTGCCCCACCTCCTATCCTGATCCAGCTGAAGAACAAAGGGTATGGCCAGGAAAGGACAAGGAAGAACACCAAAGAGATCAGTGGTGAGTCTGGGTCTGACCCAAACCCTCTGCTCCTCAGCAATCCTCTGGATCTCAGACCCACACAACGGGGCCATGACTGAGATAGACAAATCCAGGTAGAGCCTGGACATCTGTTACAATAGGAGAACTCCATTCCAGGATACGTCTGCCTGGGGCATCCCCTGTGAGTACATGCCTGGGGAGGAGACCATCCCATACCTCCCCACCAGAGGAGATCTCCCTGATGACATGAGAGTGGGAAGGGAAGACTGCAGCTCCACCCACCTCTAATGTCCCTCCTCCTTCCCTGCTTCAGACTCTGAGAAGGGAGAAAAAGAGGTGGCTCTACAAGAGATACCTGATTAGAGAAACAATTACAGAGCCTGCCACAAGAGGGCAGGGTTTTTTTTTCTATTTTTAAAAATTAAAACTAATTTTTTTGATTGTTTGTATGCTAGTCCATCTATTATAAAAATATTTTTCCTTTTTGCATGAATGGGTATGTGAGGGTTTGAGCTGCATCTTCCCCGAATTTTTTTTCCTTTCTTTTTCTGTTTCTTTCATCTTTTATTTGTCATTTTCTGTTTATGTGATTGAGTGTTCATCTTTCAATTTTGTTGTTGGTGGTAATTTTTGCTCTTTTGTTCTTTTGGGTTTATTTTAATTTTTATTTTTTTATAGGTTAAGTCATGTGTCAGTATATGTGTGAGCGTTTGACCTGAGTTCCTTTTTTTTTCTTTTCTGGTATTTCTGTTTTTCTTCTCTATTCACTTTGTGCTAGGCACGTGTGTGTATGTTTAGTGTTCTTGGTTTTCTGTTGTTCTTGTTGTTTGTTTTGTTTCACTTTGTTGTTATTCCAGTTTGTTTTGGGTTGTGTGTACATGTATGTTTGTGTGTTCAAGTGCTTTTTGCATTGGTTTCTGCTTTGTATCATACTATAGAGTGGTGGAGGGGAGTGGGTCTCAGGGAACACATACCACAATAAGTGAACATTGTAATTTGCAAGTATTTCTGAATCCTAGTGCCCCATCCCATACTTTATCCAAATTTCAAAAAGAACTACAAGAGACAGCAAAGCTTCCCATCCACTGTCCTATTTCAAAATAGAACAAATCTGGAGCCTAGATCAGGGAAAAATAGAGGACTGAGCAAACATCAGAAGGGAAAGCCTCTCCCACTGACACTGAATAACAGAACTAAAGAGAAAAACAAGAGATCTGTCATAAATGAGGAAAAACTAAAGGAAGACCTCAGGCAATTTCAAGTGCACCAAAGAAAAAACTCCCAAAAAATTAGACCCTGGTGCCCAAATAATGGAAGTCACCAGTGACTGACCCCAGAACATGACAGGGATTAGGGGATGGTTGGAAATAGTGAATAAGACTCAAGAAAGACAAGATGCAACACTGAAATAACTTGTAACATAGATTTTGGCAATAAAAAATTTCATCCAGGAAATAAATAACAAAATGACAAGCATGGAAATCAGAATTAATTACCTGAAGAATCTCAGAACTTGAAGACCAGAACATGGATTAACTCAAGCTGTAGAAAACATAGAAAGAATACTCAGAAAGAAGGAACAAAGCCTACCAGAGATGTGCAATTATATCAAGAGGCTGAACGTACACCTGATTGGTATCGCAGAAAAAGAAAGGGAAAATGAGAACAATTTGGGGCAAGTATTCCAGGAGGTAATCCAAGAAAACATTCCCCATCTCACCAGAGATGTGACCAGCAAGCACAAGAAATACAGAGAACCCTTACAAGACATCAAATGAGAAGACAAACCCCTAGACCATAGTAATTTGCCTATGCAAAGTGGGCACAAAAGAAAAAATCCTAAAGGCAGCAAGACAGAAAGATCAGACTGCCTACCAGGGAAAACCAATCAGAATAGCAGCAGATCTATCAGCAGAAACACTACAAGCAAGAAGGGACTGGAGCCCTATATTCAAAGTCCTCAAAGATAAACATTTCAACCAATGATTTCCTATCCAGCCAAGCTCAGCTTCATCAGTGATGGAGAATAAAATCTATCCCAGACATCCAATCGCTAAGAAATTATGCAGCTTCTAGACCAGTTCTACAGGAGACACTTAAAAAGTTATTAAGCACAAAAGAAAGAAAAAAAAAAAAGAATGACCACACACTTCCCAAGAGAACAGCAGAGCACAGAATCAGCAGAGTACAGCACAACAAAACTTGAAAACACATATATAAACCCCAAGGCTAAAAGAAAACAAGCAAAGAAAAAACTTTATAAGAACCTCATGACAGCGATAAACAATCACATTTCAATAATCAGTCTGAATGTGAATGGACTAAATGCAACACTGAAAAGACACAGAATGGCAAAATGGATAAGAAACCATGATTCTATTATTTGCTGCATTCAGGAGACTCATCTCATTACAAGGAACACACACAGACTGTAAGTTAAAGGATGGAAAATGAGTTACTAGGCAAATGGATCACAAAAGAAAGCTGGAGTTTTGATATTAATATCAGACAAAGCAATCATTAAGCTATCAAAAATTTAAAAAGATGCAAAAAAGTCACTCATAAAGATTAAAGGGTTAATCCATCAACAAGAAGTATCCATCCTAAACATATATGAACCCCAACACAGGAAAACCAGCGTTTAAAAAACAACTACTAAGTAAACTAAAAAAAGATATTGACTCTAACACTATTATAGCAGGGGACTTGAATACCCCACTAAAGACCCTAGATAGATCATTGAGGCAAAAAAACAACAAGGAGATCCAAAACCTAAACTTGACACACAACCAAATGGATTTAATAGATACCTACAGATTATTCCACCCAACAACCACAGCATACACATTCTACTCATCAACACATGGAATCCACTCCAAGATTGATCAACTTTCTTGACCATAAATCAAGCATAAACAAAATCCATAAGGTTGAAATCTTGTCATGCACATTCTCAGACCACAGTGGAATAAAAATAATTATTAACACCAACTACATTTCCCCAAAGTTCACAAAGACATGGACGCTAAACACATGATGCTGAACAACTACTGGGTCAGACTGATATCAAAACAGAAATTAAAAGATTCCTGGAAACAAATGAAAATGAAGAACTATCTTACCAAAACCTATGAAATGCCATGAAAACAGTTCTAAGAGGGGAATTTATATCTCTATGAGCATACATCAAGGAAATAGAAAGATCACAAGTAGAGATCCTAATAAATCACCTATGGGAGCTGGAAAGAGAAGAGCACCAAAACCACAGCTTTAGAAGAAGAATCCAAATCACCAAAATAAGAGCCCACATATAGGACATAGAAGACAAAATTATCATAGAAAACATCAACAAAGAAAAGCTGGTTCTTTGAAAGAATTAACAAGATTGATAGACCCTTAGCCAGAATGACCAAGAAAAGGAGAGAAAAAGTCCAAATAAACACAATCTGAAATACAAAAATCAAAACACAACTGACCCCAAAGAAATACAAAAGATTATCAGAGATTACTATGTTCACCTCTATGGAAACAAACTTGATAACCTAAATAAAATGGAGACCCTTCTGACATCACAGAACCTCCCCAGGTTGAATCAGGAAGACATTGAAATACAAAATAGACCAATAACAACCCAGGAATTTGACCCTGTCTTATGAAAACTACCTATTAAAAAAAGTCCTGGACCGCAAGACTTTCCAGCAGAATTCTACAAGTAGGAGCTGACACCAATCCTACTGAATGTATTCCAGGAAATTGAGAAAGATAGAATTCTCTTCAAATTATTTTATGAAGCTAACATCACACAGATACACAAACCAGGTAAAACTCCAAAAAAAAAAAAAAAGAGAGAGAGAGAGAAAGAGAGAGAGAGAACTACATTCCAATATCCCTTATGAACACAAATGTAAAAATCCTCAACAAGATCCTAGTAAATCATATCCAAAAACACATCTCAAAAATCATCCACCATGACCAAGGAGGCCTCATCCCCAGGATGCAGGGCTGGCTCAACATTCGCAAGACCATGAATGTAATCAAATACATCAACAGATGTAAAAACAAGAACCACACGATTATCTCATTAGATGCAGAAAAAAGTTTTTGGTAAAATCCAGTATCACTTCTTGATAAAAACCCTCAAACACCTAGGTATAGAAGGAATAGAAGGAACATACCTCAAAATAGTAAGTGCCATCTACGATAAACCCACAGCTAACATATTACTAAATGCACAGAAACTGAAAACATTTCCCCTGAAAACTGGAACAAGACAAGGCTGCCCACTGTCACCCCTCTTGTTCAACATGGTGTTGGAAGTCCTAGCTTGGGCAATTAGACAAGAGAAGGAAATCAGGGGTATCCAAGGAAGAGTGGAAGTCAAGGTATCCCTCTTTGCTGATGATATGATCCAAACCTTGAAAATCCAAGGAAATCTGCAAAAAACTTGCTTGCACTAATAAAGGACTTTGGGAAAGACTCTGGGTACAAAATAAATGTGTAAAAGTCGCATTTCTAGACAACAACAGCAAGCAAGCAGAGATACAAATTAAAAGCACGATCCCATTCACAATAGCCACAAAAAAATGAAATACCTTGACATCTTCCTAACCAGAGAAGTGAAAGACTTTTACAATGAGAACTATAAAACACTGCTTAAAGAAATCAAGAAGATACAAACAAATGGAAAAATATTCCATGCTCATGGATAGGAAGAATCAACATTGTTAAAATGTCCATGCTACCAAAGGCAATTTACAGATTCAGCGCGATACCCATTAACTTACCCCCATCATTCTTCTCAGACCTGGAAATGACAATACAGAAATTCATATGGAAACATAAATGACCACGAATAGCCAAAACAATCCTCAGCGAAAGAAACAAAGCAGGTGGTATCACACTTCCAGACTTCAAGCTTTACTATAAGGCTACAGTAATCAAAACAGCCTGGCACTGGTACAAGAACAGTACATAGACCAATGGAACAGGATAGAGATTCCAGAAGCAAAGCCTCAATTTCTCAACAACTCATCTTTGACAAAGGCTCCAGCACCAATTATTGGGGAGAAGAGAACCTATTCAGTAAATGGTGCTGAGAAAACTGACTGATCGCAGGACCCCACCTATCAACATACACAAAAATTGACTCTAAATGTATCAAAGATCTAAATGTAAAACCTCAAACTATAAGAATTTTAGATAATGCAAGACACACCCTTATGGAAATTGGAACTGGCAACCAATTCCTATTCAGCACCCTAAATACCCATACCTTAAGAAATTAAATAGACAAGGGGGACCTCATCAAACTGAATAGCTTCTGCAAAGCAAATGAAATCACCAAGAGAGCAGGGAGACAGCCCACAGAATGAGAAAAAATATTTGCCAACTATATATCTGACAAAGGCCTAACATCTAGAATCTACAAGGAACTCAAACGTGCCAAAAGGGGGGGAAAAAGGTCTCATTAAAAAGTGGGCAAAAGACATGAATAGACACTTCTCAAAAGAAGAATACAGACAGCCAACAGACACACGAAAAAGTGCTCAGCCTCACTCATCATCCGAGAAATGCAAATCAAATCCACATCGAGATACCACCTAAAACTAGTAAGAATGGCCATCATTAATAAAACAAACAACAACAGATGCAGGCCAGGATGCGGAGAAAAAAGAATGCTTCTACTCTGTTGGTGGGAATGCAAACTTGTGCAACCTCTTTGAAAGACAGTGTGGCGATTTCTGAAAGAACTGGAAATTTACCTTCCATATGACCCAGCAATTCCCCTATTGGGAAGATACCTGGTTGAAGTCAAATCATTCTACACAAAATATACCTGCACATGTATGTTTGTTGCAGCTCTATTCACAGTAGCAAAAACATGGAACCAATCATGTTGTCCATCAAAGCTGGACTGGATAAAAAAATTTGGTACATATACACAATGGAATATTATGCAGCTATAAAAAAGAACAAACATAATGACTTCGAAGCAACTTGGATGGATTTAGAGTCGATCATACTCAGTGATCTATCACAGAAACAAAGAACAGAATACCATATGTTCTCACTCCTAAGCAGAACTTGAACAATATAATACTTTAAGAAAGGGATTGGCAGTATTGGGAAACTGTCAGGGGAGGGGGCGTGAGATTGGCAGTTGAGGGAAACTGCTAGGGGAGGGAGGGGCACACCTCATCAACAAGGGTACTTGCATAATCAACATTTATATACCGAATCCTGAATTGTACCCCACATCTTAATAAGAAAAATAAATAAATAAATGAAAAAAATTTTTCCACGAAAATATTGTTAAAAATATTGACTGAAATTACTTTCAGGCTATGTGCTTAATGTGTATATAAACATAAGTAAATTTTGTGTTTAGACTTTTTTGTGGTCCCTCCCCAAGATACATCATTATGTATGTGCATATATTCCAAAACCCCAAGAAATCCAAAATCCAAAACACTTACGATTCCAAGCATTTTGAATAAAGAATGCTCAACTTGTACCAGCAATGGCTATTATTTATTCTGTCTTTGTTTAAATGTCATAAATAATATTTGCATCAATATGAATACTAAATGACTAATAACGGATCATTTAAACACATCTACCTCACAGGATAAATAATTTGATATCTGTATTTTAATCTCCATTGTAGTATTAAACTCATTCAGTAAAAAAGTTTTTCTTTCCTTTAATTCAAAATTAGAGAAAAACCTATATCTTTTCTGGTCATTCTCAGATTATGGTTAACATGGTTGCTCAGTTAGTAATTAAAGCGTCTGGGCCTATATAGTAGGCACAACTCTTGGTTTAAAATTCTCTTATTCTCTCCATCATTTAATGCCTGTCACAGACAGTGAGTGTGTAATAAGAGAATAGGGACTATAATAGGTCTATTACTCTGTGCCCATACTCTCCAGATTGCTAAGTGTGTTTCAGATCCTCCAGGTCAGTTGATAGACTTTGGAGAAGACGAAAGAAAGAAAGTAGGGAACTGTCATTGGTGGTCATTCTCATGAGCCGGAAACACACTCTCTAGGTCTGGCAGGTGGTTACAAGTGCTTATCACAGGTGTGTTCTTCAGAGAGCTCCCTTCACTGGCATCTTTCATCTGTAGCTCTTTTGACTGAAAGAAGCAGCTCTCTTCCAGCAGGTCCCTTGTTCCTTTTGTAGTCCCTAGGAATCATGCAATGCCTTCAACTTTTCTCTGCTGATGACTCTCAACACTTTAAGTGACTCTCTTAGACCTAAGATGCCACAGTGGCTCTTTATCATACTTGGCCCACATCTGTTCTGTGAGGAACACTCATCCAAAAATCTCTTGTAGCAGGGGCCAGTCTACTCTTTTCCTCAATGATACCAGCACATATCAACTTTTTCTCAGCAGAACCCTTTAAGTGCATTGTGTGAGGAGCAGACATTTCTCTTTTACACCAATCGCTTCTTCAAAACCTCTTTTTATAAATACTAGTCTCTACTTTTCTGAAATATATATTAGTGCAACATAGGTAAGATTTGAAGAGTTGCCTACCTGGCTCTTGTCCACCTATTTTCTACTAGCCTCGTATGGTGACCTGTGTCACAACTCATTTGTGTATTTAATATTATTTTTGTAAATTCTCAGTTAAAACTTTCATTTAGCAACAGATGAGGAAACTCAAATCTCCTGAGTGTAAAGTGAAAGTTCAAATTCGGAGTTTAAAACAAAAGTTCTAGGCTGGACGCACTGGCTGGTGTCTGTAATCCCATCATTTTGGGAGGCCGAGGCAGGCAGATTGCTTGAGCCCAGAAGTTCAAGACCAGCCTAGACAACATAGCAAAACTTTGCATCTAAAAGAAAAAAAAAGAACCTAGCCAGGTGGCATGTGCCTGTAGTCCCAGTTAGTTATTCAGGAGGCTGAGGCGGGAGGATTGCGTGAACCCAGGAGATCAAGGTTGCATGACCATGATCATGTGATCCTGCCTGGGTGACAGAGTGAGACCCCGCCTCAAAACACACAAACAAACGAACAAGGTTTAGAGAATGGAGGAGAGTAATAAGAGATTTCCACACATTTTCCTAGTTGTCTGGTTATTTCCTCCTGCGAAACTCAATTTGCAAGGGTACCTGCATAACGAACATTTGTATACCTAACCTTGAATTGTACTCCACATCTTTAAAATAAAAAATAAAAAACAAAAAAAGGAAAGAAACTCAACTTGAAGCTTATGTTTGGAAATGTTCAATAGTATGTATATGCTAGCACCTCAAACTCAAGTCAGGTGTTCCAAACTCAAGTCGAAGAGCTAAAAAATCAGCAAGGCTTCTCAATTTATAGAAAAATAAGGCATTGCTAGAGACTAGAAGAAGTGGAAGAGTGCTGGTCTTCTCCCCTCAGTTCCCTCACACCTTAGGACTTTCCTGCTGTTATCTCCTCAATATCACTACGCCTTAGTCACAGGTGACTTTTAAGCTTCTGGCCATGCACACACAAATACTCTAAAAGAAGAGAAAGGAAGAGAATGTACATTTTTAAATTTTGAGTCAATTTTGTCCTAAAGAGGAATGACAGAAATACTGAGAAGAGTTCTCATCTACCCTTAGCCAGATTCTCCTTTGGTAACATCTTCTCTAATCCTGAAATATTGGTAAAAAGTGCAAAATTGACTTTGGAGCAAGGCATTAACTAAAGTACAGAACTTATTTGGATTTTATCAGTGTTGTCAATTTAGAATTACAGGTAGCATTTAGTTTTCATGTCTTGTTAGCCTCCTCCAATGTGAGACAGTTTCTCATTCTGTCCATATCTCTACAGACCTTGATAATATTGAATACTATGGTTCAGTTATTTTTATTTTTATTTTTTTTGAGTTGAAGTCTCACTCTGTCACCCAGACTGGAGTGCAGTGGCCGCTCCTGGCCACCGCAGCCTCGACCTGCTGGGCTCCGGCAATCCTTCTGCCTCAGCCTTCCACGTAGTTGGAACTACAGGCGTGCGCCACCACGCCCACCTAGTTTTTTTTTTTTTTTTTTTTTTGAGTTGGAGTCTCATTCTGTCGCCCAGACTGGAGTGCAGTGGCCGCTCCCGGCCACCGCAGCCTCAACCTGCTGGGCTCCGGCGATCCTTCCGCCTCAGCCTTCCGAGGAGCCGGAACTACAGACATGCACTACCACGCCCGGCTGATTTTTTGATTTATTGTAGAGATGAGGTCTTGCTGCCCAGGCGGGTCTCAAACACACGGGCTCAGGCAATCCACTCCCCTCAGCCTCCCAAAGGCGCGGGATTATAGGCTGAGCCACTGAGCCTGGCTGGTTCAGTTATTTTGTAGACTGCTTCTTAATTTGGGTGTGCCTCATTTTTCTCCTGCTTAGACTGAGGTAATGAATTAAGGGAAGGAATTGGAAAATGTTATGTATATTATATTGAGGGTTACATGATCAAACTATTACTGATGGTGTTACATTTGGATAAGGTGGTATCTTAGTTCATTTGTGTTGCTATAACAAAATACCTGAGACAGAGTAACTTATAAGAACAAAATTTATCTATTGTATTTCTGGAGACTAAGAAGTCCAAGATTAAGAAATCAGTAGTTTCAGTGCCGATGAATGCTACTCTTTGCTTCCAAGATAGAACCTAATTGCTGCAACCTCTAGAGAGGACAAATGCCGTCTTCACACTCACTTTGTGACTGAAGAAACAGAAGGGCAAGAAGAACCTCACTAATTCCCTCCATCTTTTTTAATAAAATCTCTAATCTCCTGAAGACAAAGTCCTCATGACTTAATCTTCTAATAAAGACCACTCTTCTTAATATTATCATTTTGGGGTTTAAGTTTAAACATGAATTTTAAACAGGACACTAACACTCAAACCATAACAGGTGGGATATTCTAGGATTCTCTACAGAGATTTTTTAAAAATCTTTGTAATTACCAAATATTTTGGAGATGATACTTTGAGACTAAATAAATATAGTTTGCACAAACTTTCTTCCACTAATTTCACCATTTGTTAGTGGAATGTTGCCTTTAACAATTTATTATTGTAATGTTTTAATGGTGATTTTTCCGTTTCTTTAACTTTGTCTACATTTATTCATTGTAGTTTTTTAAAATAAGGAATAACTGTTACTTTCTTATTATATTTACATATATACTCGGTTATATCAGTATGATCTCATGGATATTTATTTTATTCTTTAGTTTATAATTAAACATTATGGCTATTTATTATGTTGCTCAAATTTTGTCCATTGCAAGATCTTTTACTTTGGCTACTGTGACTTTGAGACAGGCCTGTACATTTTTAAAGCACTTCCTTACTTTCTGCCAATCAGAAGATTAAAAGATACACCAGGTTCATTTTGTATTATTCATACTCCAGTCCTGGAGCCAAGAATTTCTCCAAAGAATTCAGTTTTCTTTTATTAGAGAAGAATATTTAGAAACCAGTATCATGGGCTCTTAGTGTACTCATTGCTAATGGAGTATCACAGTTTCTAGCAGTGCTTCCTAGTGGAGAGAATTGAGACATATACCAACATAACATATCTTTACCTAAGTCATGGATATACACATCTAAATTTATTTATGTATATATTCTTTGTATTTATCTACATAACTCTAATGGAAATTAAAAAAATTTTTATTTTAAAGATGTGGGGAACAATTCAGGGTTAGGTATACAAATGTTCATTATGCAGGTACCCTTGTTGATGAGGTGTGCCCCAACCCATGGCAGATTCCCAATACTGCCAATCCTTTTCTTAAAATATTACAATAACTGTTCAAGTTCTGCTTATGAGTGAGAACATGTGATACTCAGTTCTTTGTTTCGGTGATAGATCACTCAGTATTATAGACTCTAAGTTTACATAATGCTGTATTGATACTTCAACTCTAGTTACTACCACATAGTTCACTCTATCTTCTTCATTTTCTTATTTATAACTTAAACATATTTTATTGAGCAAAACTTGACCTTCACTATCTATAATATATTAACATATTTGCTCAAACCTAATATTGAAAATAGTACTCAAAATTCTTTTTTTTTGTTTGTTTTTTTTGAGTTGGAGTCTCACTCTGTCACCCAGACTGGAGTGCAGTGGCCGCTCCCGGCCACCGCAGCCTCGACCTGCTGGACTCTGACAATCCTTCCACCTCAGCCTTCCAAGTAGCTGGAAGTACAGACGCGCGCTACCACGCCTGGCTCATTTTTGATTTATTGTAGAGATGAGGTCTCGCCAAGTTGTCTAGGTGGGTCTCGAACCCGCTGGCTCAGGCAATCCACTCACCTCAGCCTCCCAAATGTGCAGGATTATAGGCTGAGCCACCGAGCCGGCTAGTACTCAGAATTCTTAACCTATACTCTTGTTTTTTGTGTGTGTGTGTTGGAGTCTCGCCCTGTTGCCCAGACTGGAGTGCAGTGTCCGCTCCCGGCCACCGCAGTCTCGACCTGCTGGGCTCCGGCAATCCTTCTGCCTCAGCCTTCCAAGTAGGTGGAACTACAGGCACGCGCAGCCTATACTCTTGTAAGAAACAAATTTTGTATCTAGAATATAATATTTGTATATACAGTTCTTTGTTTTTATGCATAAGTGTGCTACTAGAGTGCTGTTTTCAAAAGTTAGAATAGGTTCTTTCTTCATCATACATCTTTTTTTTGGTTAAGTAATTCATGTATTTGTCAGATTTGTCAAAGGTCTGCTTTTCAGTTTCTACCATATCTTAAAAAAAAGCGAAATTTACTTTTTGTGATATTCAGTTTTATGAATTTTGACAAATGCATAGCGTAATGTATCTACTGACAAAGTTTGACACAGAACAGCTTCATTACCCCAAGCACTCTCCTTTGTTACTCGTCACAGACAAACTTCCCTGTACACCCAGGCTCTACTACCACTATTCTAATTTTCTCCCTATAGTTTTGCTGTTTTCATGGTGACATATTTATCAGATGATATGATATGTAGCCATTTGAATTTTCTTCTTTCCTTAGCAAACTGTTCTAAGATTTGTTTATGTTGTTGTGTAAATCAGTAGTTCATTCTTCATTGTTGAGTAGAATTCCATTGAATAAATGTATCATAGTTTATCCACTTACTAATTAAAAGACTCGACATTGTTAGTAGTTATTAATAAAGCTACTGTAGATGTTGACATACTGGATTCTACATGAGTATAAATTATCTTTTAGGTAGAAACTCAGGAAGAGTATGCCAGATCATAAGGTGAATGCACGTAAAGGTATTTAAGAAGCTACCAAGAATGTTCTGAAGTAGCTACCATTTTGCATTCCCAATACAAATTATGGGAATGCTCAAATTGCTCTGCATCTTCCCCAACACTATTATTATTTTTATCTTATCATATTTATGTTTTAGTAGGAGTATAGTAGTATCTCACTGCAGTTTTACTTGGTACTTCCCAAATTACTAAAGACATTAAGTATCTTTCCTTGTGATTTTCCTTTTTTTTATTTTATTTTATCATCCATACATCTTTTATCTTCTTTGCTGGAATGTCTGTTGAGGTCTTTTGCCTAGTTTTTCAAATTGAATTCTTCATTTCATTTTTCCATTTCTTTCTCTTTTTTGCATTCTTCATTTTCTGGTTGTTGAGTTTTGTGAGTTCCTTATCATTTCTGTATAAAATGCCTTTATTGGATATATGATATATAAATATTCACTCCAAGCTTATGGAATGTGATTTTTTAGAATTTTCTGATAAAAGATTTTGGTTAATTCTAACTTGCCAACTTTTTCTTTTGTACTCTTAGTGTTGTACTGACAAATGCTTTGCCTAAACCAAGCACATGCAAGCTTTCTTCTAAAAGTTATAGTTTTATGCTTTGCATTTAGGTCTATGATTTATTTTGAGCTATTTTCTGTATAATATGTAATATGTTCAAAAATGTTTTTTTTGCATATAGGTGTTCAAATGTCCCGGCAGCATTTGTTGAAAAACTATCATTTCCTTTTGTTGCTTTTGCATACTTATTAAAAGTTAGTTGACTATTTTTGTGTGCATGCAGATGTGTTTCTGGATTCTCTATTGTGTCTTATTGTTCTATGTATACATGTCAAAATGAAGCAGTGAAATTCATCAATGCTGGTCTTATTTTTCAAAACAGCATGAAATGTTTTAATTGTTTTTTTTTTCTTTTTCATAAAAATATAGAAGCTTCTTGTTATAGTTTGAACATGACTGCAATTTTACTGATTGTATTGAATCTATAGATCAAATTGTATAGAATTTATCTCTTGATAATACCTTCAAGTCCATGAACAGAATGTCTTTCTTTCTTAATTTTTTTTTTTTTTTTTTGAGTTGGAGTCTCACTCTGTCACCCAGACTGGAGTGCAGTGGCCACTCCCGGTCACCGCAGCCTTGACCTGCTGGGGTCCAGCGATCCTTCCGCCTCAGCCTTCCCAGTAGCTGGAATTACAGGCATGCGCTACCACGCCCGGCTGATTTTTTGATTTATTGTAGAGATGAGTCTCGCTGCCCAGGCGGGTCTCGAACCCACAGGCTCAGGCAATTCACTCCCCTCAGCCTCCCAAAGGCACGGGATTACAGGCTGAGCCATCGAGCCCGGCTGTCTTTTTTATGCCTTGTATTTTTTTGATGAAAGGCGGACAATGAATATGTGACAGCAAGGATGGAGACAGTTTTCACATTTAGATATGTGTACTCTTTTTCTTTTGCTAGATTTTAGAGAGAGGTTTTTTTCATATATTTAGGAGATAGGCTAGGTTTGATATTTGTTTCTGCTATGGTTACACTCACTGCATTTTAGATTTTGAATTTTTGTAGGAATATCTAATAGTGTCTGTTTGATTCTGGTATTTAGAACTTCCATTTGTAGCGTACCCTAGAGTATAGTCATTTTGTTGTTGTTGTTCCTGTCTCATTTCTTTCAGTCATATTCTGCTTTCACTTATTACATGTTACTTGTTAACTTATGGTAAGTGGTGTGTTCACTCTTTTTCTGAATAAACCTAAGTCTTGGGCATGCACTGTGTCCCTGGGTCTCAGAGGCATGATCTTCTCATTACTTTTGTCCCTCTCTCTATTATAGTCAGTGGTTCAGCACACAATATTGCCCCTCACCAGGAGTAGAAGTGTTTTTCCTCCTATTCCCTTTTCCAATGAAATGAACTTTGGTAGCGTTCTCAAGACAGCAATTCTTCTTGCCCTTCCCAAAGATAAAAGACTTGCATTCTGTAGTATAAATAATGGATGGGATGGCTTGAATTATGTCCACCATAAAACGTATGTTGGAATTCTAACTTCCAATACCTCAAAATGTGACCTTATTTGTAGATAGGATTTTTGCAGTGCTAATTTTTACAGTGGTAAATGAAAAAAGAATAAAATACTAAACATTAAAATAATGTCATTAGGGTGAGCCATAATTCAATACGACTGGTGTCCCTTAAAAAAATAAATGAATTCAGACACAAGACAGACACTGACAAAAGAAAAATGCCATGTGAGCATGTAGGCAGAGGTTGAGGTGATTTGTCTCCAGGACCGGGAATGCCAGCAACCACCAGAAACTAAACAATAGATATAAAATGATTCTCCTTCAAAGTCATCAGAAGGATTCCTTCCTGCTGACACTGTGATCTTGGACTTCAAGCCTCCACAACTGTGAGACAGTACATTTCTGTTGCGTTAGTCACCCATAGTATGGTAGTTTGCTATGAAAGTGCTAACAACCTAATAGAAAGGAGAAGGCTCTTTGGGGACTGTTTTGACCTCCCGGATGGCTTTTATTCTCTTCCTTTAGTGCTGCCTCCCTTCTTGGGTCTGTTTCCAATTTTTTCTCTGAGAACATGATGCAGTTTGTGAAGTAAGAATCTGCAGACAGCAAAGAGGTTGTGGAGAAAAGGGAACGCTCATACACTGTTGGTGAGAATGTAAGTTAGTGCATCATCTCTGGATATTTGGAGATTTCTCAAAGAACTAAAAATAGATTGACCATTTGACCTAGCAATTCAACTCACTGAATATAAGCTCAAAGGAGCTTACATCACTCTACCAAAAAGACATCTGCGCTCATATGTTTATTGCAGCACTATCCACAATAGTGAAAACAGAAAAAACTTAGGTGGCCCTCAATAGTAAAGGCCACCTAATTCAATAGGCTGAATAAAAAAAATGTGATACATATAAACTGGAATAGCACATAGTCATAAAAAAGAACAAAATCATGTCCTTTGCAGCAATATAGATGCAACTGGAGAGCATCACTCTAAGCCAATTATTACAGAAACAATAAATGAAATACCATATGTACTTACTAATAAGTGAAAACTAAACATTGAATATACATGAATATAAGGATGGAAATGACAGACAGTAGGGAATTTTACACAGGTAGGGAAGGAGGGAGGTAAGAGTTGGAAAACCACCCATTGTGTATCATGTTCACTGCCTGGGTGATAGGCTCAGTAGAAGCCCAAACCTGACCATCATGTAATACACCTAGGTAAAAAACCAGCATGTGTATCTCTTGAGTCTACAATTATAAATATGTGTGTGTGTGTGTGTGTGTGTGTGTGTGTGTGTGTGTGTATTCATATGTGTATACTTAAACCCTGAAAAAAAGTGTTGACTTCCTAATTTCTTGACTTCTTAAGGGTTTCACAGTTTGATTTCCTGCATCTGGTGTTTAACTATTTGTCAATTATTCTATCTAAAGGCTTCTTACTAGAGTTCAATTCCACCAACCTAATGTGAGTGCTGTATCCTCATGCATTCTCCTTTCCCATATGCATTCCCTTTTCTGTCAGGTGCCGGTTGATTGCTCTGTGATCTCAGATCTTAACAAGTTCTTAATTTGAAGTTAATTTGGCTCTCATCCATTGTTAGGTGGGGAGTAGTGCTCCTTCTAGCTCTGTATATCTCTGGGAAAAATCTGGAAGCACCATCTCTTTTTAGGGGTAGACAAATCACATTTAGTAGACTGTAAAGGTTAGATGAAGAATGTCCATTAAAATAGATTGTGAAGGTTATTTTTTGTTGTCTGTTTTGTGTCAGTTTTATATTATTTTGTCTTGCATCACACTGTGATACTTATTACACTCTGCGAAATAATTGTTAATTTTTAATTCAAATTTTAGAAAATTCAAATTGTCAGTGTTTATTTTTCTTTCACCTCTGTTTCTTTTATCTCACATCTACATCTTTTTAATGTTTAGTTACTTTTATTTTGTTTGCTTTGCTTCCATATGTCCTCAAACATTTTTGTTTTACCTGAAAGGATGTCTGGTAGTTGAATTATTAAGTTTGCCGGGCTCGGTGTCTCAGCCTGTAATCCCGTGCCTTTGGGAGGCTGAGGTGAGTGGATTGCCTGAACCTGCGGGTTCGAGACCCGCCTGGGCAGGCGAGACCTCATCTCTACAATAAAATCAAAAAATTAGCCGGGCATGGTAGCGTGTGCCTATAATTCCAGCTACTCGGAAGGTTGAGGTGGAAGGATCGCTGGAGCCCAGCAGGTCAAGACTGCTGTGGCCGGGAAGCGGCCACTGCACTCCAGTCTGGGCGACAGAGACTCCAACTCATAAAAAAAAAAAAAAAAGAATTATTAAGTTCTTCTATTTCTAAACCAGTATTTATTTTGCCTTGAAGCTTAATTGAGGCTTTGCTTGGGTCAATAATTTTATATGCAAAAATAATTTCTCAGAACTTTATAAACTCCAGTGTTTATCAGTGAATAAATACTTGGCAATGACAAAGTTTAACATCATTATTATTTCTTGTTTTTAAATATCATCTGGCTGTATTTCTCACTTCTTTGGAATGTTTCAATTTGAAAACTCTAAATTCTGGTGAAAGTTGACTCTATTTCTTCCACATTTCCTACACATGCTGTTTGTCAGGTGGAAAAGTAAGTTGTTCTATGCCCATGATTTCATTTATAAAAGACGAAAAATAAATCTTAAAGAATAATATCTGCTTTACAATTTATACAGTAGAGACTTTTCCACTCCTTTTTTAAAGAATTCCAGTAGCACTTAGTATTTGATAAGGCAAGATCTTGTTAAAGCAATATTACATATTGCCATGTGTTACATTTTCCACTCTAGTTTATAGTTAATTTTATGGTAGACCTGAAGTTTAATTTTTATTGCATTAAGGATTGAAAGAATTCCATATCCATTAATACTTCAAAATTTTATTGAAGTTTTATTTAAAGCCAATTTTAAAGGGTATTCCAAAAGAGTATTCCATTATACACACATTTGTATATGGTGGTAGGCTCCCCATAAGCAGATATTCTTGTCTATTTAATTCATACATAAAGTTCTAATGTAACAGGCATGGCACAGGGAAAAAAAATTCTATTTTTGTTCTTTGTTACTTATTCTCTAATATCGTACAATGTGTCTGTCATGGAGCATATAATATTAGCATGAAAACATAATAATAATGTAGGATTTTGACTAGTCCTTGAATTCTGAAGTAGCAATTGTTCATACTTTGCATTTATGTGTGATCAATTGTCATTATCAAGTGTCCATAATGTACCTCAGAGTTCCCAATTTCATGGCATTCCTTAGTATTGATGCATATCTCTGGCTTGCATTCTATGAAATTTGTAATTTTGAAGATGCTAAAATACTTCAGAGACCCTTTTTTTTTAGAAAAACGGTCAGTCTGACTTTCTTGTAATCAATTTCCAGCTAATGGGATTTGAGTTTTTAGAAATATTGTTGACTATGGTCTGATGTTCCCTGATGAAATCACCTTATATCCTTTGTCTACTCTTTTACATTAATATATTAAAATAAAACAAAAACCTCCCCCTGTAGTTGTTTTAGATAAGTATAATAGTAGAATCTCAGAATAAAGAAAGTGATGTATGCTTAGGTTTTTACTATGGCATTATCCTTAAAAATGTGGAGGATTGGTTAACAGAACTAAAAATAGCTAGAGAAAAATGATAGCAGTGTTTGGTAGTCAACAGTGAGAGACTCAGAGTGGTGAGTAATATGGTTTTGCCCTTGGATCTCACAGAAGGATATGTAAACATTTGACTTCTGAGGTGAGAATGCAAACTTGCATACTGAAGTTTAAAATCAAATCATTTTGGTCAAGAAAATTAGTTCATTCTAGAGAAAGATTTATTTCTGATCTTATACCTATACAACTAAAGCTATTTTTCTTTGAGCATCTATTTTGTGTCATAAATTCTACTGAAAATTTTATATTTGTAATTTTATTTAATTTTCATAGCACTGAAAGGAAGGCATTATTATCCTCTTTTTAATTATTTTTTTAGCCAAGGACACTGATGCTCAGAGACATTGAGTAAATTGCCCATTTACTTGTTGGAGTCAGTCATGCAAATCTATGTATTTCAGTCAGTAAAATTCTTTTTTTGCTGCTTCATGCTGCACTTCTGCAATTCTTATATCCTTCTGTTCTCAACTTTATAAGGAAACTCTTATTTTCAAAGAAAAATGGCCATCTCTATACTTACTTCAGGTATTTTATTAAACACAAGAGACCATTCTCATACATAGACCAGGATTTACCAGCCATATCACTACTGACTTATTGCACAGGTTAATTCTTTGTTTTAGGAAGGCTCTACACATTTTATGGATTTTTGAATGTTCAGCAGTGTTGCTGTAAATGCTACCTCCATAGCATGAGAGTCAAAATAGTCTACAATAATTCCCAAATTCTCCTGGGATGAATCCCCCTGGGTTGAGAAATATTGACAGACAGAAGGCTGATATTGTACAGATCTGTTTGCTAAGCGCTTCCCTTTCCCTAATTTAAATATATACAAAACATTTCAAACACATAGAACATGCAACATTCTTAAGGCAATTTGAAAAAGTGTTAAAAGTGAGAAAAGCAAGGGAAATACGAATGTGGGGTATTTTGTGTAAGATATTATGCTATTTTTACTTACATAAGTTATATTTTTTATAATCAAACAATCCCCTGAGATGCGAGTTAAATTATTAACACTTTACAGATAATATGTTAAATTCATGGCCCAAACAAACAAATAGTAACTGATAGACTGGTAATCCAAATAAAAAAATCTTTTTTCACTAATAGTGCCACATTCTTAGTGATTTTAATCTCTCTAAATAAATGTTTAGGAAAAATATTTGAATATATTCTTCCTATAGACTTTTGAAAAATCTATTTCAATAAGTAGCTAATTCCACCTGATAGTTGCTATTCCCTTATATTGATTCAATCAATATTTATGTATACTGCTTATATCACTTATCAAATATCTTTTTTCTCATTGATTTTCATTCTTTTACTTGGCATGTTCATCTCTTGTTTCAATTTCTTAAAAATAATAAATTCTCTAAGCCCTAAATTACTAATTTTAGCACCCCACCTTACTCCTATAATGTCACTCAAGATAATATTTATAATTTGGAAACTCATTTACATGATATGCAACAATAAAGAGAAATAATTTTTCTTAAAGTGCAATGTATTCTTTTGAACAGCTATCAACAAAAGTACTATCAAAACACATCCTAATGCTTATAAGATAGTATAGTTTGAGAAATGCAAAGTATAATTGGCCAATTATTTACTTTGTATAACTGTGGTATATTTTACTCTTTAAATTAAGTATCATAAAGAACAGTTTGATAAAGAAATAATGAAAAGTTCTCCTCAACTAAACACATTTTAAAATAGCATCACTCGGATGTTACTAGAAAGAAAAATGTACGTTTGTTGGAGTGTCCTTATTGGGAGACAAACAAACTGCACTTCCTTACATTTAAAACAGTTGCAGTTTTGATTTAGCTATGATTCACCATCTGCTTCATGGAAAGCGGTATCAGCCCTGCAGCTGAGATAAGCAGTTTATGATATCAAATAGATAAATGGAGGAGAACCATTATTCTCTGTCGGAAAGTAGGATTAGGCAAACCAATTTCCATATATTACATTTCCCAGTAGCATTTTTATGTTTTCTAGCTTCTAACTTACATTGGAGCACTGACATTGAATGCATTTTTCCTGCTTATCTCTTGCTTGCATTGAAAAAGACCAAAACCCACAACTGTATTTCTATTTGACACTTGCTGAACATTGACACATGATACCCACAGAGAGTTACAACAAGGCACAAAGGAAACATAAATTTGCTTAGGAACATCTTTAGATATTCTGTCTCTTTTAGAACTTCAAGTAATTTGGTAGATTTTTCATTATTTTTAGAATTACCCCAATTAATTGCACTTATTATTCAGCTATTCATATATGTGAGTTATTCTCATATGTCTTCATGTTATTCAGTCATTCCCATGTTCTCATCCATGGACCTTACTTAGATAAAAGTGTCAAACTGCTTAATAGAATGGTCGATATCAGCTTATAAAATCACAGGAACAGAAAATTTCAACACAATTATTTGTATTTTGATTTCTTAAATTAATTATAATTCAGTAAATCCAAAGAGCATAGTAACTTCATGGATATGTTATTTTTTGAAAAATCTAAAATCTGATTTCCAGAGTATAACAAATAGTACCTGCATTAATCTGGATTCTCCAGTAAAATAGAATCAATAGGATATATAGAAGTGTAGAAGAAGACAACCCCTTCGGGCCCCCTCCTACTGTGGGAAATTTTCTGTCCTCTTAATAAATCCTGCTTTTAAAAAAAAAAAGGAAATGTAGAAGAGATTTATAATGGGAATTGGCTTACGCACTTATGGAGGCTGAGAAGTCCCAGGATCTGCAAGCTAGGGACTCAGGAAAGCCAGAGGTGTGATTCAGTTTGAGGTCAAAGACCTAAAGAGCAGGAGAGGAGATATAGAAGTGGAGAAGATTCCCCCTGGAGTCCCGTGGCCCAATGTCTGCAAGCAGGAGAAGACAGATGTTCTAGCCCAAGAAGAGAGAGAAGATTTGCCCTTCTTTTGCCTTTTTACTATATTTTAGGCCTCAATGGGATTGGGTCATGCCCACCCACTGGTAAGAGTGGCTCCTTTTAAATCAGTCTGCTAATTAAAATACTATTATCTTCTGGAAACACATTCACAGAAATATTGCTTTGCCAGCTATCTGAGACTCCTTAGCTCAGTTAAATTGACACATAAAATTAACTATCACAATATTCATATTTTCTCACGTGGCTGTGAAGTATCAGGAAGAGTGATAGATGCTTTAAGAAGATTACTCTATTAAATCTTCACACAAGATCTGCAGTCCTTCTTTGCAATTGAGGAAACTGAGGTTCAAGAGACTAAGTAACTTATCTAAGTCTGTCATATTTCATAGAGAATACGCTTTTGATTCTTCAACACTACTACTTTTATGGATTTCTTTACCAAGAAATTAACATTATGTGGTAGATTTGGTCAATAACAGAACAGATGCTCTGTGGAATTACAGTCATAAAGTATTTTTTACTAAAGCAAAGATGTGTTCTTCCCTTACCTTTTTCACAATAATAATGTGCATAGTTTCATTATATTTCTGTAAGTCTTACAACAAATAAAGAACAGTCCCCTACCATAACCCTCCTCATCAGATTTCTATTTTCAGAGGTAAATATGTTTTATGTTTTTTAGCTGGTAATTCCAGTATTTACATATCTATCTCTAAGTGTTATAATTGTTCTGCTCCTTTTTTATTTTTAATTTTTGGCATTATTTATTTATTTTCTATGGAAGACATTTGAGAACCTGACTCTTCATTACTCCATTCAGAAACACAGACATATCTCATATTTCTAATATATTTATACCATAATTTTTGCCTTCATAAATATTCAGTGTTTATGTTATTATACCTTTGTAAATATTGTTCATAACTCACTGACATATGCACTATAATTTTCATTTCTAGTAACAGATTTTTTTGGAGTCAATTGTTGCAAATTTTTAAAAAATAGTTTTATGGTTATCCATTATATATGTCCCCCCTCCAGTTGTCTGAGCTAGTTATTGTGCCTGATAGGTCTGACCTGATCAAATAGAATTCTCCAATCCCTCCAAACTGGATTTTTTTTTTTTTCCCTCATGGCCTGTTCCAGAACACTTGTCTAGGGACTCCCATTGACATCACTTATAATAATTCTGTTCTTCTCTCTTCCATGTTGGTTCTCCTGTTTTCAGGATTCAGTAGAAAAACGTCCTTTCTACAGTTAGAGGAAAGCAGTGTCCTCTTAACTTGAAACACTACACACTTCAATTCAGGAAGCTTAATGATGAAAAGGTGATGCTTTTCCTCTTCAAAGGAGATACCTCTTATTCCTCATTACCTCCCAATTAAAAAACAACAGCAACAGCAAAAACCCAGAAAGAAGTCACAGCACAACTAGAGAAGAGAAAAGTAGTCTCTTCTCTAGAAATAAGTAGCTTATACTCAGAAATAATTGTAGGATCTCACGGCAGATATGCTAGTATCCTGGGAATATGAGTATGGCTGACTTTTGTGGGTACTAGATTAGAGGCAACATATTAAAAGACTAGAGTGAGAAACACTTTTGACATGAGAACAGTTGGCCATGAGTCAGAATTTAAAGTCCTGGCAAAGATTCCTGGAGCCAGTCCTAATACGCTGCTGGGATGACTCTTTAAAACTTGGATATGTGAATGACGTATAGTAGAGATACTAGAATTGCTTTGAGAATTGTGGCAAGGTTTAAGGATACATGGAAGGAGGAATGTTATAATGGATTTATTATTTCAGGCCAGAGAATCCACATTTTGTATGTGTTTCTCAGAAAAAAATCAGAATAAACTTTATTCAAAAATGCAATAATAAATGGACATATTTAAGAAGTGATGCACTATAGACCAGGTTTGAGAGAAAGAGATGCTGTCGTAGACCTGGGTTACTTCCAGCAATGAGGACAGTGAAATTTTAGAATACTAGAGACCGTTAAAGACTGAATGTTTTTAGATCCCTAAAATTTAAATACTAAAATTTAACACTCAGTGTGGTGGTATTTGAAGGTGATGCCTTTGAGAGGTGATTAGGTCATGATTAGGATTAGTGACCTTATAAAAGAGCACCCAGAAAACCACTTTAACTCTTTCAGCATGTGAGAACATAGGGAAAAGACTGTCAGCTATAAAGCAGGCACTGAATATCCCACCATCTTTATCTTGGATTTTCATCTGCCAGAACTGTAAGACACAGATTTCTGTTGTTTACAAATGACTCACCTTTTAGCATTTTGTTATAATAGCTCAAGATGACTAAGCCTAAAGCAAAGTGCAGTCACTTAAAAATCAGTGACAAGGAGAAAATAATTATTCTAGAGGGCAGCAAACTCAGCATTGCAACCAAGTTTTTGTTTGTATTGTTATTTACCTCGAAGGGTCTGTAGGATGACTAATACACTCTGATATTCTTAGGAACAAGTTGGATGAGAATCCAAACTATGTTTGTTTAACCATATAGCCAGAAAAGACAAGTCAGTAAGCAGAAGGCTGGTATCAGTTACTGCAATGGAAAATTTTGATCGCCTCTTTAATCTCCAGATGTGGTCCAATTCTCAGTTTCAGAGTCCATCAATTTAACTTTGAGAAAGGACCCCTTAACAAAAACACTTAAAATAGATATCATAAGATAGTTATTACTCAAATATTTTCAAAAAGTGAGAACAGTGGCTAATTTTCAGTATGGCAGTACATTGGGAAAAAGGGGAGTATTCCAATCTTTGAAGAGGTGAAGAATACAAACCAGGGACCCCAAAATGCTATCATGGGTCTGGGTAGAAGTGGAGATTTATGGAGGCCATGTGATATATTGACCTTTGCCCAGTGGGTTCAGTGGGCTCAGAGACTGAACCTGTGGTGTTTTCCCTGGTTGGCAAGTAAAACTTCCAGAAGTTCTACATTAGTCCCCAATTATTATGGCAGAAGGACCACTGTGCCAGTTTGACACGCAGGCGTGCAGAAATCTCATATCTTCCACTCTTGCTGCTCTTGGCACTTCATGATTGCCACATGGACAGATCTGGAGTATAATACACTGCATGGAGGGAATCCCCTGTGCCACGGTGAAGTCATCATAAACCAGCTAGGCACAGCCAACTTGCAGGCTGATGGATATGAGTCTAACTGAGATCAGTCAGCTCCAGGATAGAAGAATTGTCCATCTGCTCAGCTGATAGCCCTTCAATCCCTCTGATGGAAAGTCACTTAGATGCTTGACAGCTGATTACAGGCATGAATAATCCCAGCTGAAGCTAACAGGCTCAGCTTAACTGAGGCCAACCCAAATTTCAGATTTGCAAAATTGTGGGCCAAATAAATAACTGTTGCATAATTCACTAAATTTTGGGATGGTTTATTTTGCAGAAAAGCTAACCAATAGAGACATTGGTCTTTAGAGTAAGGCTACTGCTGTAACAAAGACCTAGAATAGCACTGTCTTCAGGAGCCTGGAAAAGTGGTAAAAAAAAATTATAACACATTCTCAAAAATGTCATGTAAACTGAAAAACCTCCTTAAAAGTAAGACATCAAGGGTACAAAATTTATGGTGGTAATACTAGTCCAACCTTGACTGTGAGTACTTCTCTTAAATTTTGCCCTACTCATCCTAGTCCTGGCCATGACTAGTAGTGAAGGCTGTAACAGCAGAGATGAAGTTGCTATAGAAGGTTGGGAAAATGGCAACCTATGTTTTGAAATAGAACAAAAACTGCCTGCAGTAAATTAAAAGATAGAAAAAAAGCCTACCGTATCTAGTAGTAAAGTTGATTTCCAGGCATAATGTTTAAAATGTCGGTTGGATTCTTTTAGCTGTGTGTGATAAGAAACAAGAAGGAAGAGAGAAGCTAAAGAAAGAACAGCTTAATTTGCATGCAAAATTTAGAGGGACTATAGAGGGGCCAAAATTTGCTGTGTTAGAAAATCAAACTGCTCTTCAATTTCAGACTCTCAGTCATGAAGAGATTCGTAAAGTAAGAAATGGTCTCAGGATAAAAATTAACTCAGCTATAAGGTTGAGGTTTATTTTGGTAAATGTAACAAATTGTAAAATATAAGTCTCTTTGTAAAAATTTCTGAGAGAGTTAAGACAATATCTAGTATATCTTTTCAGCTAGATAAAATTGCTTCTAAGAATCTTAAGGTTGTTATCCCACTGAAGCTAAATACGCCTAAAGTATAGAGAGGTCTCTTTCAATTAAACAAACACAACACCACACCAACAACAACAAACTATAGCTGTTTTATTTTGGGGGATGAAGAGGACATATATCATATGCATACAAACTCGACAAAGTATTTGGTAACATTTTATTGGCAAAAACATTGCTAGCTTAGACAAAAATGTACAGGCATTTTTCAAAATGAAAAAAGACTTCAGGATTCTTGAACTCTTATGGCCAGGGACCAGACAAAAGAAACCAGTCACAGCCAGGCTCGGTGGCTCAGCCTGTAATCCCGCGCCTTTGGGAGGCTGAGGTGAGTGGATTGCCTGAGCCCGCGGGTTCGAGACCCGCCTGGGCAACTTGGCGAGACCTCAAATCTACAATAAATCAAAAAATGAGCCGGGTGTGGTAGCGCGCGCCTGTAGTTCCAGCTCCTTGGAAGGCTGAGGCGGAAGGATTGCCAGAGCCCAGCAGGTCGAGGCTGCAGTGGCCGGGAGCGGCCACTGCACTCCAGTCTGGGCGACAGTGGGACTCCAACTCAAAAAAAGAAAAAAGGAGCCAGTCACATGCAAACATGGGATCATTCTTTTTGAATGTGAAGAATGTCCAAGGAAGCAGAGCTGAGATCCCAGAACACAGAGTGAAGAGTAGTGAAGATCAACAATGAATGAAAAAGCCACTCTAAAGGAGTAGTAGAGGATGCTGTACAGATAATCTTCTCCCAGGAAGGAGAGCAGTTCTAACAGAGTATTCCCTGTCCCTGAAATATTATAAAAGCATCTGCCTTTTTTTCTTTTCAGCACGTTTGAGTTCCTTGTAGATCCAAGATGTTAAGCCTTTGTCAGACCTGGAGTTGGCAAATACTTTTTC
>NW_007207345.1:1264-14344 GCF_000164805.1 Carlito syrichta | reverse complement strand
AACTGTACTCCACAATATTAAAATAAAAAATATTGTTTAAAATAAATAAATAAATAAAGCATCTGCCAGTACTTGCTGTCTGGATTTCAACATTGCTATGAACAATGATTATCATATTCTTCCCCGTTTTTAATAGAAGTGTGTCTGTTGTAGTTATTTTCTTAACACAAAGTGGTGATATGAGAGATACTAACTGCAATATACACTCTGGACTGCACAATGAGACAAGAGCAAATATGAAGCAAGCATAGACTTGTGACATGTCACACTGGCCTTGCTCTCTCTTCCAGATCTTGGAACCCCTCCACTGTCATACGAACATGTCAAGCTAGCCTGTTAGATAATGAATGTTATATGGTTCTCTTGCCACCATTACTCAAGCTGACAGACAACCAGTTCATAGAAGCGCTGCTTAACTTATTGGCAGCTGATCCCAGATGTGTAAGTAACCCAGGTAGAGACCAGCAGAAGAGCCACCTAGAAGAAGTCAGTCTCAAGAGCTAAATAAATAGTTGTTTTTTCAAATCATTAAGTTTTGATGTATTTTTTAACACAAGAAAAAGTAGTAGATACAAACTAAATAAAGTATAAAATGGCACTCAGATTTAAAACAATCTAAATTTATAATATTGATTATAACATTATACTCTGATACAGTGTGATGATAACCTCAAATGCTATTTTCTACAATGTATATGTTTTTCTCATCTTCAGCTTTATGTGGTTCAACACTATGCTGTTAAGTGCATGAAGTTTCCTGACTTATTTGATCATTTTGTGCCCTTTTCATTTAAGTGCTCTTTGACAAATTATTTTCATGTCTCATATAAAATATCAATTTACCTGATTTGCTTCTTTAGCTATTGTCAGATGTGACCTGTCCTTATATGTAATTTTTTGGAGGAGAAATTGACATTAATTATACTTATTTAAATTTATAAGTTTAAACCTTTGGTCATTTTTACTTAATTATTTTATATATGATTTATTTTATTTTTTCACTTAACTGTCCATTGTTGAAAAATGAAAAATGACTGTCTCCCATTTTTATTCTTCTATTAAGTATTTTATAAGTTATATGCAATATATCTTATATGTGTCTATAATTTTGTTCTTCTAGCAGCTATTTTTATGCCAATATGTTTAACTTTCATTTGCTGCCAATGTCTTAACTTTTTTATGCATTGTATTTTTACAACATATAAGAACTTAGCATATTTTCACATCCCTTTCTATGTTCTCATCCAAATCTCTCATTTTTAATTTATCTAGGGTTTTGTTTTCTGTTGTAATTATTTTTCTATCATTAAGTATTTAACATTTGGCTAGACATTTTACTGATTCCTTTTTCTAATAAAAATATTTAATGCCTGAAATTCCATTTTCACTTTACATCTGGTTGACTGAGTTTAAATTTAGTGTGAAATTTAGTAGACTTCTAGTTGCCTATCCAGCAACTACCCTTCTTTACTGACAGAACCTTAACTTTGTTGTGGGGGAAACATGGTATCCGGCTACAAAGCTACTTTTTTCAGCCTTTCTTAATGCCAAGGAATGGCTATTAGACACAGTTCTGTCAATGTACTGTGATAACAAATTGTTTAGTATTATTTTCCTGATACCTCCTAGGAAAGAAAAAGAACTCAGCTAGCACCCAACCTTTTTTCCTCTGCCCTTTCTCCTTCCTCTTGTACGGTAATTAATTGTGATTTTTAAAATAGAGTCAACCATTTTGCATCTAATGGAGAAGGTCTAGAAAAATCACAGATGTTTTTATATTTTTGGTAGTCTGAACTAATGCTTATTATGATCTAGTCAATGAATGAAATGAGTAAATGAATGAAATGAATAAACTAATGCTTATTATGATTTAGTCAATGAATGAAAAAGATAGAAACTTAACTTGGTTAAATCAGTGCTAATTGAATTTGTTGTTGTTGTATACATTTGGAACTATTACAGAGAATAGTGTTGCAGCACATATATTTAGTTCTTAAAACAGGCAGAAATCAATTATTTTCTTCTATATAAAGATTAACATAGCTACGTTCTTCTCCTTGGACATTATATAATAAAAAGCAAGTGTCAATACAATAATTATTTTGGGATATCATGAATTTTACTGTAAAAGACCTGCAGAAAAGGTTAAATTCATCATTATAATTTACTGAATTTTTCTAAATACTTGCATATTTTAATTTCAGAGGGAGAAAGTAAAAGTAATATATAATTATTTCCAATTGCACCTTCTGCTAGCAAAGATAAATATACATAAATGGCTTTTTCCATTTAAAATTTTTGACTGGTCTTTGAGGAATTTGTGAGTTAATAGTTAACACTCTTCACAGTGGGACTTTTCCCCTCAGAGAACTGACTATGTTGCAAATTAGCTAGAAGTTTGAAGGAGAATATGCATACAAATCGCAGAAGATAAATATAAAATAAAACTATATCATTCTTCAATTCTAATTGCCTATCCAGTTGATCCATTCAACTTGAGAGAAGTCTGTCTATCTCCCTGTCATCTGTCTCTGTTTGCTTGTTTGTTCTAAATAGAAAACACTGTGAAATTACCACAAATACATAGTGTAAGAAGACAAAAGAAAAATTGCAATAAATAGGATACGCTTGTAATTGAAAAAATAAATGAAATTAAAAGAAACAAAGCAGAATTCCTTACAATTATAAATTATTATAATTTATACAACATGATAATTAAAGTATTGAATATGGACTAATTGAAGAGAAGGGTGAGGAAAGTTATATAAGTTGTACATGTGAAAGTAAGTAAATAACCAAATAATTAAAAGGAGAAAAACATAAAACAGATAATTGCTTTCTTAAAAAATTACTAATTTCTTTTAAATATTTGTTTCTGTCTTTGGAAGCAAACGAAAACAATTAAATTTTTCAGGTCTTATATATTATCAGTAATGTATGCTGTGAAATGTGTTAGTCAGTTTCAGCTGCCATGACGTGGATGGCTTAAACATCAGAAGTGTATTTATTACAGTTTTTGAGGCTAGGAAGTTCAACATCAAGATGCCAGCAAGGTAGGTTTCATTTGGAAACCTACTCATTTTGCTTGTAGGTAGCTGCCATTTTCTATTGGATAACAGACTTTGAGAATGCTGGAAGAGAGAGAGAATGCTCACTGGTGTCTCCTAATTCTAAAGGCACTAATTCTATCCTGTGGGCTTCACCTTCATAATCTGATCAATCTTCATTACCTTCTAAAGGGTCTATTTCCAAATGCTATGCTTTCAGGTGTTAGAACTTCAACATGTGAATAAGGGTGGGAGGTTACAAACACTCAGTCTATAACATGATCAAAACTCTTTATTGAGATTACCAAATTAATTTCATTCCAAGGCTAACCGCTTCGCTAATATAACGGTGTAGAACATGCACATATTCATTTCAATCTGAATACAATTACATTTTGATCAATTTAATGAGTGGATTATAATATTTCATCATAAAGCCTTTATAATTTATTTGAGAATCCAGGTGTGCTAACTGCTTGTTTTCTGCATTGTAAGGGAATTTTTCTTTCCTTCAAATTAATCACTGGATATTTTTAGTTACAAAGGTGAGGACAGGGAGTTCACAGCTTTCTAGCACTTGTTATTTTAGTCATTTGCTGTAGGTTTACCAACACCCTGAATCTTTTGGCATCACTACTTTTGCCTTTAATCTTTGCCCAGACAAATCTCAGAATTCTGATATTTCTTTGAACAGTATAACACTGAGATACAATGACTTAAAATTTATGTTTGGTGGCAGGGGATATTCTAAAATGGTGATGAAAAGTTGTTAGCCTTGCCAATAAGTTATGAAATTCCCTGAGGACGAGTTTTATCTATCATTAAATGACTTAACAATAACAACGATGACAAAAATGGACCTCAATTGTAACAGATAGACTTTAAATATTAAATACATGTTTTTGCTGATCCTTTACTTTCTTTATAAAATTATACTGTTTAGAAGGTCTAAGTTTGAAATCACACCTACATCCTAAGTCCTTTCTGCCTTGAAAAGCTGTGAGATTTTCCCACCAGGAAAACTGTGGATATCCTCTTAGACGTGGCAAGGAATCAGGACTGATAATATCTAATGTTCCATCCTGAAATATACTGCCCATTGTTTTCCAATTAATTTGTCAGAAGGTTGAACCTCAGGATTGTTCTGCTCAGGTATGCTAAACCAAATGAGAAGTCTACCTTGATATTTTCAAAGGAAGAGAAGATGATGGGATTTACAGCCTTATAGTCAAAAAGTCCTTTTTAGTTGACAAGAGACAAGATGTACCTTTAAAAAGGTATACCTTGTTAAAGGGGAAGGAGGAAAAATACACACACACACACACACACACACACACACACACACACACACATACACATACATATTTGTTTACAGTTGAGAGTTATTATGTGAAGATGGCTAAAACGGAGGGAAGGACAAGTGTGGGAAGTAGTCTGAAGTGTGCATAGCACATTGTTTGGACTCAAAGCTCTTAAGCCAAAATTATTGATCCAATGCTGTGAAAAGGGTAAAAGCTATTGATTTCTCACTGTGTGTCTTTTTAGTGACTGTGAGATGCACATTATGTATTGATATTATTTGTGTATCTTCACCTAGTTTAAAGAGAAGTTATTATGGGAGGATATGTCAAAAAAAGAGACCCTGTAAACACTTAATGAGTTCAAGGTACAATCAATAGATCTAGTAATGCTCATGTCAGGGCATTTTGTGAAGCAATCTAGGAACAGGAAAGTGTGAGTGTTCCCTTGCAGGTGATTTAGGAATATATTTTACTTGTGGTAAATGACTTTGGAAATTCAAAATCTAAATCCAATCTTAAGTAAGTCATAAGTAAAGAGTTTCTGTTTATTTATTTTAGGAAGATGCTCACACTTTGCCCATAATCCATAAAAAATGCTTATCTATTTTAAATATTATGGTATATTTTTCAAAAGAAGGGAAGGACTTTAGTTTTTGCTGAAAGAATCACCAACATTAAGAAAATAAAGAAGTAAAATATGCATGTTTATCTATCTAGTTTGGTTCATTAGCATTTTTTTAGGCAAGGTGTTAGTCATTGCTAATGGTTTTTTGTAAAGCTATAAATTACAAAGCTTCTCTGTTTTTCTTACAAAAAGATGTGAAAATGTTCTCCAAATTTTCTTGGGTAGTGTGATGTGAGGGTCTAAGAGTATATCACCGCAACATTTAAAGACGTGATCTTTCTGTTTTAATAAAAGATGTTTGGTTTATTTAAGATCAAGATTAGCTCTTTTTTTTGAGTGAGTCTCACTTCATTGCCCAGGTTGGAGTGCAGTGGCATGCTCATGGCCACCCCAGAGTCCACCTGCTGGGCTCTGGCGATCCGTCTGCCTCAGCCTTCCAAGTAGCCAGAACTACAGGCAGGCACTATCATGCCCGGCTAATTTTTTATTTATTGTAGCAATGCGGTCTCGCCAAGTTGCCGAGGCTGATCTCGATCCTGCGGTCTCAACTCACCTCAGCCTCCCAAAGTGCTGGGGTTACAGGCTGAACCACCCAACTCGACCAAGATTAGCTCTTAATAAGATATTTGTCATAGCAGAATAGTCTACACTAGTCACAAATAAAATATTTCCTACTAAAGAATTTTGGCTCAGACAAGGTTAGGTAACTTGAGGAAGTTGCTCATACATAACTGCCTGATAACATTTTGGTTCCATATATGTAGTCCAATGTTTTCTGTGTTTTAACTAAATAATGAACTCATTATTTATTTAAAAGTTATTCTCAAATAGCACCTATTTTCATGTTTCTTTTATGTAAATTGTTTCTTCTAGTTATATAGTATTCTTCAAAGCCTAATTAATAATTGTTTTGCTAAAACACATTTTTGAGTATCTTATTGATTTTTTTATGAAAGACTTCAGTGCTTTTTATGAGGAAAAGAGTCTTATGAAACCACACAGAAAATTGACTTTCAACTTGCCTTTTCTGTTACTGTTCATTTTAATAAACACTTTATTGGGTTTTCCGAGGAGAAGCTCAGCAGGAGATGTTTCCTTCATTAGAAAATTTAAAGTGCTTAAGGGAGTAGAATGTGCTAGCTTCTTGTTTTCAGATTCATTGCCCTTTTTTCTTAAATTTGGCTAGTGGGATTTTAGAAAGAAGAAAAATCATCTTGCATTTTTATATATTTGATAATCCATATTTTTATACAGTGATCTTTGTACAATTTGATCTTAGAAGCTTTACACAATGTCTAATAATTTTGGGAGCAGTGTAAAGTATTAAATTCCTATCCTAGGATAAAGAAAATGATGAACACATGCATAACAACATTTTATCTAAATTGCATTCTACTTGGTGACATTTTTCATATTTCTGCAGCAACTGCTGCACATATGAATTTGCTGCAGCTTACTAGATTTATAATCTGACTAGTTTCTGGGAATTTTTTTTCCTAAAGTTTTTGTATGCGTACACTTTAATCTGCATAAAAATATTCACACTGTCTGAAGCTAAGGATTCTTATGTAAATGAATTATTTAAAATTCTGAATAACAACTTCAGACAAATGGAGGAGAAATGACAGGGAATTAAAACATTGGAGGCATATTTTCAATATGGTAATTGTATTCAAATAGCTTATTTCTCTGCAGAACATCAAAGATCTCCTCACAAGCCTGTGCCCAGATTAAGTGAAAGTTAAAAAGAAAGGCATACGTTTAAATATATTTAAACTTTAAAAATTGTCTAGCAATTTCAAAATATAATCTCTGTATTTATTATATTCTCAAATTATATGCCAATCTTTGCTATGTTAGTCTTCGGAGCAGGGGTATATAAATACATTTATCGGTGTTTTGGCATTGGCACTGATCATTCAGGAGACATCTGACCAAACAGTACGGGCAGTGACCAAATCACATGGTTCAGACGTAAAAGTACCTACTGAAAGAAGGGTCAATCCAGGTTCTCACTAATCAGTTTATTCACAGTTCATCATGAGAAATTTTTGACTCTTGTGACATCTTTGAGCCTTAGGTTTTTTTTCTAAATCTTTGGACTGCTTGGATATCAGACTTTTGGCTAAACTTTCTCTTCTTACCTCTTTGAATATTTTTTCTAAAGAGAAGAAAAGAAATTAATTCAGCAGACCTCAATAAGACCCAATCTGGTTAGTTAAAAAACCAAAACATTAGTAAAGTACATAAAGTTTTAACATGTGTGAAAAAATAAAGATAAGAATGTTTTAATAAGCAACATATAAAATTGATTTTAATGAGATAAAGATAAAAATTAAGTTCAATTAAAGAAAAAGATGAAATTGAAATTTGTGAGAATACAAGGACATTTAAAACAGCACCTTTAGGCAGACTCAGTAGCTCAGCCTGTAATCCCAGCACTTTGGGAGGCTAAGGTAAGTGGATTGCCTGAGTCTGCAGGTTCAAGACCAGCCCTGGCAACTTGGTGAGACCTCATCTTTACAATAAAAATAAAAAATTAACTGGGCGTGATAGTGCATGCCTGGAGTTCCAGCTACTTGGAAGGCTGAGGCAGACGAATCGCCAGAGCCCAGTAGGTCAACTCTGGGGAGGCCGTGAGTGTGCCACTGCTCTCCAGCCTGGGTGAGGGAGTGAGACTCAAAAGAAAAAAAAAAAGAGCTAATCTTGATCTTAAATAAACCAAGCATCCTTAGTATTAAAACAGAAAGATCATGAGACAGAGTGAGATGCCAACTCAAAACAATACATAAATAAATACATTAAAAAAAAGTAAGGCAGCACCTTTCCTTTGAAAAGAAGAAAAAAGGAACCAATTCATAGAAAATATATGAGTAAGAAATTCATCTCAAGAATTAGAAAACTGGAAATCAACAATAACCATACATTTAAAAATTGATGTTTAATTTTACAATTAGACTCCAATCCCAAATAATTTTATTGACAAATTTTACTGGCTCTCAAATAATGGATATTTCCCAAATAATGAAATTATTACAAACTAATGAAAAGCCGAAAAGCAACTGAATTTATTTTAAGAAAATAATAGTACTCTAGTACGGGGGAAAAAGAGTTGAAAAATCTTATGAGCATGAAAGCATAAATATTTTTATAAATATTGTCAAATTTATCTAGCATTGTATAAAAAGAAATCATTACCAGCTTGTAATTAAAAGGTTGTGCAAAATTAAAAATATTCATCAATGTGTTTTACATTAACAAATTAAAATTATAAAAACACCCAAAGATTGAAAGAAAAATATTTGATAAAATTTTACACACATTAAAAAAAATTAGCAAACTATGAATAAATTGATGCAAACTTTTAACTATAGACTTACAGAAATTATTATACTTAACAGTTAAACCACAGAAATATTCACATTAAAGTCAGAGCAGAACAAAATTCAAGCATAATGGTGGAGTTTCTAGTCAATCCAAAAATATTTAAAAAGAAAAAGAAAGAAAACTATGCCATCTTTTTAGCATAATAATGTCTCTCCAGAGAATCAAATAAAATTAATGCATAAACTATTATAGTTAATAGGTTTTACCAGTATGCCCGAATACAACATCAATATACATATCAGTAAACCTGCATTAACTAATTAAGAACATAATAAAAGATATTAAATTTATAATATCAATAAAAATTGAATAGCAAAGAACAAAGCTAAAAAGAAATGGTAAAGTTATAAACATAAAAAAAATCAGATTAAATGAAAAGGTATATCATTTTGCAAAATACCAGTTCTCGCAAAAATCTTCTAAAAATTAAATATAATAAAAATCCTCATTGTTACACACTGTTTTCAAATGTTTCAGATGTTTCTAATGACTATAGAAAAGTGTAACCAAAACCAAGTCATATTAAAAATAAGAGCAAAATAAAGATTTATCTTATCAGATCTCAAAATGTAATTATAGCATACATTACCATACAAATGTAGAAATTATAAATTATGTTCATATATACATTAAAACTTTTAAATAAAAATATGTGTTTTGAGTTAAGGAATTTTTTTAAAAGTTCACTTTAGTGGCATTTTATTTATTTGTTTATTTTGAGTTGGAGTCTCATTTATTACCCAGGCTGGAGTGCAGTGGCATACTCACGACCACCCCAGCATCAGTCTGCTGGATTCTGGCGGTCCTTCTGCCTTAACCTTCCAAGTAGCTGAAACTACAGGTGAGTGTTACTATGCCCGGCTAATTTTTATTTATTGTAGTGACTAGGTTTGCAAGTTGCCAGGGCTGGTCTCGAACCCGTGAGCTCAAGCAATCCAATCACCTCGGCCTTCCAAAGTGCTGGTAGTACAGGCTGAGCCACTGAACCTGGTTTCAGTGACATTTTTAAAGGATCTCAGAAATAGACTCATGAATATATGGGTAATTGACATCTAATTATATTGCATAGCAGTACAGTGAATGAAATTTGGATTTGACTTTAATGTTATCGACCATGTATTTTGAAGAGGGATAAATTCAGTCTTTCAATTATCACAAATAAAACAATCTAAATAAATTAAAGGTATATGAATTTTTAAAAACACTAAAATGTACCTCATTCAAGTCTTTGTTTAAATATTTTATTTTTCTAGAAATCTACCATGACCATCCTATTTAAAATTACAAGCTCCCTTCAATAATTTCTATAGGACTTATTCCATATTTACTTTAAAATGTAAACTTTTCAACATTTCTGATAATTTCAGTAGTATATATGTATGTAATAAAAATACAGAATATAAAAGTGTGATGTGATTTATCTCTTTATACTATTAAGGCATTTCTTTTTAAAAAATTTTTATTATAAAGATGTGGGGTACAATTCAGGGTTAGGTATATAAACATTCATCATGGTACCCTTGTTGATGAGGTATGCCCCTCCCTCCCCTAGCAGTTTCCCTCAACTGCCAATCCCATCCCCCGTCATCCTCTGACAGTTTCCCACTACTGCCTTGCTTTCTTATAGCAGTGTAATTGTTCAAAGTCCAATTATGAGTGAGAACATATGGAACTCTGTTCTTTGTTTCTGTGATAGATCACTGAGTATGATCGAATCCAAATCCATCTAAGTTGCTGCAAAGTCCATATGTTTGTACTTCTTTATGGCTGCATAATATTCCATTGTGTATATGTACCACATTTAAAAAATATAGTCCAGCTTCGATGGGCAACACGGTTGGTTCCATGCTTTTGCTATTGTGAATAGAGCTGCAACAAACATACGTGTGCAGGTATCTTTTTTGTAGAATAATTTGAGTTCCTCCCGGTATATTACCAATAAAGGAATTGCTGGGTCATATGGAAGGTCAATTTATAGTTCTTTCAGAAATAGCCACACTGTTTTACAAAGAGATTGTACAGGTATGCATTCCCACCAACAGTGTAGAAGTATTCCTTTTTCTCCACATCCTTACCAGCATCTGTTGTTTGTTTTATTAATGATGGCCATTCTTACTGGGGTTAGGTGGTATCTCAATGTGGTTTTGATTTGCATTTCTCTGATAAAGAATGAGGCTGAGCACATTTTCATGTGTCTGTTGGCTACTCATATATCTTCTTTTGAGAAGTGTTTATTCATGTCTTTTGCCCACTTTTAAGTGGGGCTATTTGTTTTTTTCCTTTTGGCGCATTTGAGTTCCTTGTAGATCCTAGATGTTAGGCCTTTGTCAGATACACAGTTGTCAAATTATTTTTTCCCATTCTGTGGTCTGTCTCCCTGCTCTCTTGATGGTTTCTTTTGCTTCATTCAGAAGCTCATTAATTTGATGAGGTCCCACATGTCTATCTATTTCTTAAGGTATTGGCCTTTAGGGTTCTGATAGGAATTGGTTACCATTTCCAAATTCCATAAGGGTGTCTCCTGCGTTTTCTAAGATTCTTATAGTTTGAGGTTTTATGTTTAGGCATTTGATCTATTTAGAGTTAATTTTTGCATGTGGTGATAGGTAGGGGTCCTGTTTCAATCTTCAGCATGTGGTCAGCCAGTTTTCCCATCACCAATTACTGAATAGGTTCTCCTCTCCTCAGTAGTTGTTGTTGGAGACTTTGTCAAAGATGAATTGGCTGAGGAATTGAGGCTTTGCTTCTGGAATATCTATCCTTTTCCATTGGTCTATGTGCTTGTTCTTGTACCAATACCAGGTTGTTTTGATTACTGTAGACTCATAGTAAAGTTTGAACTCTGGAAGTATGATACCTCCTGCTTTGTTTCTTTTGCTAAGGATTGTTTTGGCTATTCGTGGTCATTTATGTTTCCATATGAATTTCTGTTTTGTCATTTCCACATCTGAGAAGAATGATGGTGTTAACTTAATGGGTATTGTGTTGAATCTTCAGATTGCCTTTGGTAGGATGGACATCTTAATGTTGATGCTTCCTTTCCATGAGCATGGAATATTTTTCCATTTGTTTGTGTCTTTTTGGATTTCTTTGAGTAGTGTTTTATAATTCTCATTGTAAAAGTCTTTCACTTCTCTGGTTAGGAAGATGCCAAGGTATTTCATTTTTTTGGTGGCTATTGTAAGTGGGATTGGGCTTTTAATTTGGGTCTCTGCCTGCTTGTTGTTGGTGTATAGGAATGCAACTGTCTTGTGCACATTTATTTTGGAACTTGAGACTTTGCTAAAGTCCTTTATCAGTGCAAGCAGGTTTTTGACAGATTCTCTTGGATTTTCATGGTATAGGATCATATCATCAGCAAAGAGGGAAAATTTGACTTTTTCTTTTCTTATTTCCTTCTCTTGTCTAATTGCCTGAGCTATGGCTTCCAACACAATATTGAACAAGAGGAGTGAGAGTGGGCAGCCTTCTCTTGTTCCAGTTTTCAGGGGAAATGGTTCTAGTTCCTTCCATTTATCAATATGTTGGCCGTGGGCTTGTTGTAGATGGCACTTAGTATTTTGAGGTATGTTCCTTCTATACCTAGGTGTTTAAGTGTTTTTATCAAGAAGGGATGATGGATTTTATCAAAGCTTTTTCTGCATCTAATGAGATAATCAGGTGGTTCTTGTTTTTACATCTGTTGATGTATTTGATTACATTTATGGTCTTATAAATGTTGAACCAGCCCTGCATCCTGGGAATGAAGCCTACTTGGTCATAGTGGCTGATTTTTGGGATGTGTTTTTGGATTTGATTTGCTAGAATCTGGAGAATTTTTGCATTTATGTTCATAAGGGATATTGGCCTGTTGTTCTCCTTCTTCGTTGGATCTTTACCAGGTTTGGGTATCAGTGTAATGTTAGCTTCATAAAATGATTTGGAGAGAATTCCATCTTTCTCAATTGCCTGGAATACTTTCAATAGGATTGGTATCAGCTCCTCCTTGTACATTTTGTAGAATTCTGCTGGAAAGTCATCCAGTTCAGGGCTTTATATAATAGGTAATTTTTGCATGACAGAGTCAATTTCCTGGGTTGTTATTGGTCTATTTAGTGTCTCAATGTCTTCTTGTTTTAGCCTGGGGAGGTTGTATGATGTCCATTTCATCCAGGTTATCAAGTTTGTTTTCATGTAGGTGTACATAGCAATCTCTGATAATCTTTTGTATTTCTTTGGGGTAAGTTGTGGTTTGATATTTTGTATTTCTGATTGTATTCATTTGGACTTTTTTGCTCCTTTCCTTGGTCATTCTGGCTAGGGGCCCATCAATCTTGTTAATTCTTTCAAAGAACCAGCTTTTTTTTATTAATCAATATTTTTTATTTTGATATTGTGGGGTACAGTTAAGGGTTAGGTATACAAATATGCTTCATCCAGGCCCCTTGTTGATAACAGGTGTCTCCCCGTCCCCAGAGAGATGTTTACTACCATTAGTCCCATCCCCCCCCATAGTTTCCCACCACTGTCAGTCATTTTCTTATGGTAGTGTGTTGAATGATCAAGGTTCACTATAGGAGTGAGAATATGTGATACTCAGATCTTTGTTTTTGTGGGAGGTCACTCAGTGTTATAGACTCTAGCTCCATCCAGGTTGCTGTGAAATTCATGGTTTTGTTCTTTTTTATGGCTGCATAGTATTCCATCGTATATATGTACCACATTTTTTAAATCCAGTCCT
>NW_007207345.1:0-985 GCF_000164805.1 Carlito syrichta | reverse complement strand
TGAGTTATTGATAATTGCCATTCTGACTGGAGTTAGGTGGTATCTCAGTGTGGTTTCGATTTGCATCTTCTTGATGATTAGTGAGGTTGAGCATTTCTTCATGTGTCTGTTGGCTGCTCAGATGTCTTCCTTTGTGAAGTGTCTGTTCATATCTTTTGCCCATTTTATAATGGGGTTGTTTGTTTTTTTCTTTTCAGCACATTTGAGTTCCTTGCAGATCCAGGATGTTAAGCCTTTGTCAGACCTGGAGTTGGCAAATACTTTTTCCCAGTCTGTAGGCTGTCTCCCTCTCTCTTGATAGTTTCTTTGGCTTTGCAGAAGCTTGTCAGTTTAATGAGGTCCCACTTGTCTATCTTATCCCTTATGGACTGTGGGTTTCGAGTTTTGTTCAGGAATTGGATGCCAGTTCCAATTTCCATGAGGGTATGTCCTTCATTTTCTAAGGTTCTTATGGTTTGAGGTCTTATATTTAGGTCTCTGATCCATTTGGAGTTTATTTTTGTGTATGGGGATAGATAGGGGTCCTGTTTCAATCTTCTGCATGTGGTCAGCCAGTTTTCCCAGCACCATTTACTGAATAGGTTCTCCTCTCCCCAGTGGTAGATGGTGGAGGCTTTGTCGAAGATGAGTTGGTTGAGAAATTAAGGTTTTGCTTCTGGGATCTGAATTCTATTCCATTGATCTATATGCGTGTTCCTATACCAATACCAAGCTATTTTGATGATTGTAGCTTTATAGTAAAGTTTGAAGTCTGGTATTGTGATACCACCTGCTTTTTTTTATTGCTGAGGATTGTTCTGGCTATTCTTGGTCATTTGTGTTTACATATGAATTCCTGTGTTGTTTTTTCTAGGTCTGAGAAGAATGTTGCTGGTAATTTGATAGGTATTGCACTGAATCTGTAGATTGCCTTAGGTAAGATGGACATCTTCACAATGTTGATTCTTCCAATCCATGAGCATGGAATATTTTTCCACTTGTTTGT
>NW_007207344.1:0-789 GCF_000164805.1 Carlito syrichta | reverse complement strand
AGGCTACTTTAGTCCATTTTGTGCTGCTGTAACAGGTAATTTATAATGAACATAAATGTATTAACACATTGTCCTGCAGGCTGGAAAGTCCAAAGTAAAGGGGCCACATCTGTTGAGTGTCTTCTGACAGCATCATCCATGGCAGAAGGTCAAAGAAAAGGCCAAGAGAGAGACAGACAGAGATAAAGATACAGAAATGTATATATGGAGAGAGAGAGAGAGAGAATGAGAATGTACAAGAGGTGTCCAATCATTCTTTAATAAGGAGCCCACTTTGGTGATAATGAAGCCAAGTCAATCCTGTGATGGTGGTGTTAATTCATTTATAAGTGTGATGCCCCCATAATACAAACATCTTTCGTTAGACCTGACCTCCCAACATTGCCTCATTGGGGATCAAGACTCCAATCCATAAGCTTTGGGGAACACATTCAAACCTAGCATAGATATTTTTATTATTCCCATTTTATATATGAGAAAACCAAATCTAAGAAAGATCACATAACTTGCCGAAGGAGACACAGTGAGCAATGTTCAGCTGAGACCCAAACCCAAGCAGTCCTTCCTCCAGTAGCTGTCCTGTCCTTCTAATCACTATTCCATAATAGACTCAAGAGACCTACAGGAGACTCCAGTGGTTCTGTGTTCAGCAATGGCTTCCATAAATAGCAACTTGTGGTGAGTATATATAAGATTGTTAGATTTAACTTTAGAAATTTAACTAAGAGAAATAGAGAAAAGAATTACTATTCACATGGACCTTTCTTTGTCGTGGGGGTCTTGGAAGGG
>NW_007207343.1:0-824 GCF_000164805.1 Carlito syrichta | reverse complement strand
AAAAGATGAAGTTACATTTGATCCTGAAGAAATACAAAAGATCATTAGAGACTACTATGTACACTTGTATGGAAACAAACTTGAGAACCTCAAGGCAATGGAGGACTTTCTGTCATCATACAACCTGCCTAAGTTGAAACAAGAAGAAATTGAGACCCTAAATAGACCAATAACAATCAAGGAAATTGACTATATAATAAGAAAACTACCTACAAAAAAAAGCCCTGGACCAGATGGCTTTCCAGCAGAATTCTACAAGACATTTAAGGAGGAGGTGATTCCAATCCTACTGAAGGTATTTCAGGCAATTGAGAAAGATGGAACCCTCCTCAAATCATTTTATGAAGCTAAATCACATTGATACCCAACCAGGTAAAGATCCAACAAAGAAAGAGAACTACAGGCCAATATCTTTGATGAACATAGATGCTAAAATTCTCAACAAGATCCTAGCGAACCGGATTCAACAACACATCTCAAAAATCATCCATCATGACCAAGTAGGCTTCATCCCTGGGATGCAAGCCTGGTTCAACATTCATAAAACCATAAATGTAATTAAATACATCAACAGATATCAAAACAAAAACCACATGATCATATCATTAGATGCAGAAAAAGCTTTTGATAAAATCCAGCACCCCTTCTTGGTAAAAACCCTCGAACATCTAGGCATATGGGGAACATATCTCAAAATAGTAAAAGCCATCTATGAGAAACCCACAGCCAGCATACTCCTAAATGGACAAAAATTGGAACCATTTCCCCTGAAAACTGGAACAAGACAAGGATGCCCACTCTCACCCCTCCTGTTCAATATAGTA
>NW_007207342.1:0-780 GCF_000164805.1 Carlito syrichta | reverse complement strand
CGCATCTACAAATTCAATGCAATACCCATTAAATTACCAACAACAATCTTCTCAGACCTAGAAAAAACAACACAGGAATTCATATGGAAACACAAACGTCCAAGAATAGCCCGAACAATCCTCAGTAAAAAAAACAAAGCAGGAGGTATCACAATACCAGACTTCAAACTTTACTATAAAGCTACAATCATCAAAACAGCTTGGTATTGGTACAGGAACAGGTATATAGATCAATGGAACAGAATTGAGATTCCAGAAGCAAAACCTCAATTCCTCAACCAACTCATCTTCGACAAAGCCCCCACCACCTACCAGTGGGGAGAAGAGAACCTATTCAGTAAATGGTGCTGGGAAAACTGGTTGACCACATGCAGAAGATTGAAACAGGACCCTTATCTATCCCCATGCACAAAGGTTAACTCCAAATGGATCAGAGACCTAAATGTAAAACCTCAAACCATAAGAACCTTAGAAAAGGAAGGAAATACTCTCATGGAAATCGGAACTGGCATCCAATTCCTGTACAAAACCCGAAACCCACAGGACTTAAGAGAGAAGATAGACAAATGGGACCTTATTAAACTGACAAGCTTCTGCAAAGCCAAAGAAACCATCAAGAGAGCAGGGAGACAGCCTACAGACTGGGAAAAAGTCTTTGCCAACTCTAGGTCTGACAAAGGCTTAACATCCTGTATCTACAAGGAACTGAAACGTACTGAAAAGAAGAAAACAAACAACTCCATTATAAAATGGGCAAAAGATATGAACAGACACTTCACA
>NW_007207341.1:0-746 GCF_000164805.1 Carlito syrichta | reverse complement strand
TTTTTGTTTTCATGTCCCAGCTATATCGATAATTCTGGAACCTTAGGTTGGAGGAAATGGGTAATGGGATTCCTCCTCAATTTTACCTGTGTTGTATGAAATGGCCATTTGTATACAAAGCAAAAGTTGATAGAGAAGCCAAAGAAAAGGAGATATAAACCAGCAGTACTAAGATTATTCTTGCAAATGATTTTAAAGATATTTCCATCTAAGTTGTATGTAGCTTAGACAAACTATTTTATGAAAAATGACCTCCTGCCATTTGTTTGCTAAACTCTGATGTGTCCATGTGGCCCTTTGAGCTATGGCCTCTGTGTATTCCTAAGCTTTAAGCTTTGCCCCCCTCCTCTACCTTGGAAAGGTGACTCACCTCTCTCTCTCTCTCTCTCTCCTCTCTCTCACCCCTCCTGCTCCCTCCCCTCTTTCTTTCTCTTTCTCCCCCTCTCTTTTACTTTTAAATAAATTGTATCTTCCAAGTTGACTTCTGTGCAATTCTTTGTATCTTACCTGTGGCACCAGATCACAGACCCCTGGTCTGACCTAACATTTTGGAGGCCCTGCTGGGATTCTGACCTAACACTTTTATTCATCTCAAACTGTAACTTTGGCAGTCTGCACAATCAGTTTGTCCTTTAGAGCCCTCTGACTGGATTGTCTTTCATCCCATCCCTCATTCTTACTACAATCTGAATGCAAGATTTCTTTAAGTCACCCATCTTCCCCCTTCCACCACACACCTTTCATGA
>NW_007207340.1:0-328 GCF_000164805.1 Carlito syrichta | reverse complement strand
TCAATGTGATGTTAGCTTCGTAAAATGATTTGGGGAGAGTTCCATCTTTCTCAATCACCTCGAATACCTTCAGTAGGATTGGTATAAGCTTCTCCTTAAATGTCTTGTAGAATTATGCTGGAAAGCCATCTGATCCAGGACTTTTTTTTTGTAGGTAGTTTTCTTATTACGTAGTCAATTTCCTTGATTGCTATTGGTCTATTTAGGGTCTCAATCTCTTGGCAACCTAGGCAGATTGTGTGATGACAGAAAGTCCTCCATTTCTGAGAGGTTTTCAAGTTTGTTTCCATACAAGGGTACATAGTAGTCTCTAATGATCTTTTGTATT
>NW_007207339.1:0-319 GCF_000164805.1 Carlito syrichta | reverse complement strand
TACCAGGCTATTTTGATTACTGTAGCCTTATAGTAAAGTTTGAAGTCTGGCAGTGTGATACCTCCTGCTTTGTTTCTTTTGTTAAGGATTGTTTCTAAGGATTGTTTTGGCTGTTTGTGGTTGTTTTTGTTTCCATATGAATTTCTGTATTGTCATGTCCAGGACTATGAAGAATGATGTTGGTACTTAATGGGTATTACGTTGAATCTGTAGATTGCCTTTGGCAGGATGGACATCTTAACAATGTTGATTCTTCTTCTCCATGAGCATGAAATATTTTTCCATTTGTTTGTGTCTTCTTGGATTTCTTTGAGCAGTG